>NC_056725.1:845472093-845579593 GCF_019279795.1 Protopterus annectens
CTCATATGTTCTAAAATTCTGTCCTTCAATAATCGATTAGTTTTACCTATATAATAAGCAGGACACTTTGTGCATAAACTAAAGTATACTATATGTGCAGTGTGACAGTCAGCATAGAAGTGTGTATCAATGGAGAAACCTTTGATAGGGTGGGTGTTTATACTGTCCCCCACCAAAAATGAATGGGCATGCTGTGCATCTCCTGCAGGCAAACGTGTCCATCCTATCAGACTTTACTTACTTTGGCTCATCTGTTTTTTTGTAACATAATTGTCTTTTAAGGGACTTATTATTTTTTAAGGAGAAGGATGGTGTTTCTCCTATTATTCATGAAGTTCTTTCACACTCGATAGGATATCCCAGTTGTTTCTGACTGTCACAAACTATATTAATGTTGCTCACAAAAGTCATGGTACTCGCAGCATATTATTCCCTACATTTCTTGCTGTGCCTGAAGTAATTATAGTATTCACATTTTCCATAGGTAAACATTTGCATGTTTTCTTCTAGCATTATAATAAGGTTGGCATTTCCCTTCCCTTTCTTTCCATGCTAAATCAATCTGCCTCTCAATATCTTTCATTTTGTATCCCCTTTCACTAAATTCATGCTTAAGAGTCAGTGCTTCATCCGGAGTCGAGGACTTTATTTCTGTATTTCGATTCTCGACACAAACTGATGACTTCTTTCGCGTCTACCATTCTTTCGAAAACTACCGAGTTTCTAAGGCCCAGGGTATGAACCACACCCAAGAAACCGATGACCCAATCTCATGCACCTGCTTCCTTCCTCCGTCTCAAATGCTTAAAATGGCGGAAGACCTTATCATGCTGATCAGGGGAAGCCAAGATGCCCCTTCCAAAAGGAAAAGAGATCTGTCCCCAGTAGTTTTGTCTGAACAAGAGTCTGACTCTGATACATCTGAATATGAAGACATGCAACCCCTCTCTGCTTATGAGGATTCTGATGCAGAAGATTTCATTCCTTCAGCCTCTACACCTGAGGACTTTTCCTTTGGGGGAAACCCTTCATACCTTAAGGGAGCATTTTCAATGGGAATGTCAGGACTACCCTCAGTCTAAAAAGAGACTCAGAGAATTCTTGAATCTTCCACAGTACAGACCCCTGGCCATCCCCCCAGTCCTGGATGTTGTGGAGGATGTTTTCCTGGAATCCAGTTTGACTCCTGACATCCTCCCTCCTGCACCCAGAAAACCGGACCAGTATTACAGTCCCTGACTCTCTAAAATTTATTTTCAAAAACCCTACTGCTGACCCTGAGGTAATTTCTCAAGGGCCTAGGAAATCCTTTTACGTGGCACACCTCATCACAAAAGGTTTCTCAACCAGAAAAAAACAGGTTATTGTTCCCCTCTACTCATCACCCATTATAGAGTACAACGCCCCTTTTGGTATGTACCTCACAAGACCTCTACAACAACTGGAAAGGCCACAGAAATATCTCACAAAGAGGATTACCGGCCTCAAACAGATGCCGTACGCAGCCCATCTCAAAAAAACTCCAGCTTTACTCCATCGCATATCACCTACTCAGAGGTGATCTCTGCCTAACATACAAAGCTATGTCAAACCCAGAGCTGTTGGACATGCTCCACTTAAAGAAATCCCAATCCCTCCGAGCTACACGCTCTAGGGACCTAAACCTTGTCACCACAATAAACGGAACATGCCAGAGAGAGAGATTCCTGTCCCAGAGACTTCCCAGATTCCTGTCCCAGAGACTTCCCATACTCGAATAAACTACCTATCTATATCAAACAAAGCTCCTCATTAGCACTCTTCAAGAAAAATCTTGATTGGATGGGAAACAGGAAATTCACCCCGGGGATCACCTCTGTGGCTCTGCTCAACAGTGGCACAGGAAAATAATTTTCTTGGGTTGCAAAAGCCAGGGTACCTTTTTGGCTGGGCTTGTATAGGCCCCAGGGCTGATAGTCTAGTACCTACCTATGAACCTATAAAGGAATTAAAGCAACCACTGCTAAGAATCCCACCCCCTCAGATAGGAATTCCCAAGCACTAGACAGATGGGGTAAAAAATGTACACCTCTGCTACTCTTGCTATCAGAGCACTAAATTGTCAGTTCCATATGCTAAAATTTCAGCAACATACCATGGAACTCCTCAAACATAGTGTCTTCCTTTCCTGATTGTGCAGAAAATAGAGTTACAAGAGTTAATACATTCTGCAAGTCAAGTGACTAAGCACACCTTACACTGTGGTTTTGACACCCTAGAAGATTCTTGCAGGGCAGCAGTCACCGGTTCTGTTCTTAGAAGACATATATGGCTTAAGGAACAGCCCTTGTCAGACCATGTTAAATCTAAATTATTGGATGCACCCTTTCACAAAGACAACTTATTTGGCACTAAGGCAGAGGAGGTCTTAAAGATGGAAGAAAAAGCTAAATCTATGCAGACAGTTAAGGATTTCCTACAGGCCCAGCAGGCATTGCCCCTTCAAGCACTGGTTCTTTCCTGCTCCCACCAGGTCAGTTCAGCCCAGATCCTGGGGAAGCAAAACCTCCAGACAACAGCCACAGGGGCATGCAGAGATCTAAACAGTGGAATTCCTCCATTTCAAAACCAGGGAGTTCTAAGCCACCCCCTCATGGTAAGAACTCACAATGACTCTCCTCCCCCACCCCCTCCCTCTGCCCACCTGCACTTAGCAATAGGGGAAAAACTCTCCTTTCACGCAAGCACCTGGACCACCATTACCGGTGACTGCTAGGTCCTCAACATAGTGTCCCCGGGATACACATTTTCTTTCCACACTCTTACAACTCCAAAAGGGTTCCCAGATCTACCTCCAAACCAGTGGGCAGAGGTGAAAAAGCAAGTCCTTTCCCTGCTCTCTATGAGGGCAATAGAGCATGTTCCTGCAGAACAGATAGGCCAAGGTTTCTACTCCAGACTATTTCTGGTACCCAGAAAAGAGGGCACCTGGTGCCCCATCCTCGATCTATCCATTCTAAACACCTTCCTGGTGATTGAATAAAAGTAAAAAAATAGCACTGGCTAGGCAGAAAGTAAAAGCCTAAATGTTTAATAAAAATACTTAAAATGTTCACAAAAATACTAATACAAACAGGATGAGCACTTTCATACTCAAAGGTACTAAATCAGATCCATGGATGGATCTGACGAAGTACCATTGATTATGAAAGTGCTCATCCTGTTTGTATTATTATTTTTGTGAACATTTTAAGTATTTTTTTTATTAAATCTTTTGGCTTTTACTCTCTGCCTAGCCAGTGCTATTTTTTACTTTTATTCAGTCATTTGTATTTTGCTGGTTGCTCTTTTTATATTTTTTGGACCTTTCTGGTGATACCAGAATTCAAAATGCTCACCCTCCAGCAGCTGCTACCCATGATCTCCAAGGATGTTTGGCTAGCCACCCTAGACCTAAAAGAGGCCTACCTCCACATCCCTATCAGGGAATCATGCAGGAAATATGTTTCAGGGCAGGGTCCCTGCACTTCCAGTTCTCTGCACTTCCCTTTGGCTTATCTACTGCTCCCAGAGTTTTCACAAAATGTCTGGCTCCCGCCATTCCCTTTGCAGACAAAAGAATATCCAAATTTACCCATACTTGGACGACTGCCTAATTCAGGCAGACAGTCAGGAAAAGCTGCTCAAGAACCTGGCCTTAGTATACCCTAGGGAGGTCATTAGGGATTTACAATCAACGAAAAGAAATCCAAACTGGAACGCACCCAAAGGATTATATTTCTGGGAGCAAGCCTGGACACAGCATCCCAGATGGCATTCCTTACACCAGAAGAGCAAACTTACCTGACAGCCTACTTCTCTCAACTAGCCACCAGACCCCAGTTATCTGCAAGGAAATTCCTGCAAGCTCCGGCGTTCGTGGCATCTTGCATTCTACTTATTCCATTTGCCAGACTGCATATGAGGAAACTTCAATGGTACCTAAAAAGCCTTTGGTGCCAACACTCTCAAGACCTGGAAGCTCTTATAGTAGTGATACCTAGCCTAAGGAAAGATTTTTTGGGTCTATATTATAATCTCTAATGTTTAATGGTTCGAATGCATAAACATCGAACTTTATGCACCGAACCATTAAACAATCGAAACTCGATAAAAAAAAAATGTAGATAAAAAAAAACTAACGAGTGTAGGCAGGGGGGCAAGCCAACCTGCGCCCCACCCCCTGCAACTTAAATATAGTGTTTCATACATTTGATCATCGCAGAATAGTTTGCAAAAGCAGCAACTTTCAGCTCTACCTAGAGAAGCATAGCAATAGACGGAAACTTATTACCCTAACACATACTGTCACTGATTTAGATGCAAGGTGTGTTCATCCACTAATTTCTATTCTTTCCTTTGGCATTGAAAGAGCACACACAACTCTTGGGAAACCTGCCAGTAGTCTCCTTGACTGCCTCTACCCTTTTCCTCTGCTTTGGGAATCAACCCAAATGTGATGACTGCAACAGTGAAACACAAAGAACATAGAACAGTTGTGTACACTTACCAAAAATGTAGATGTTCGAGTGTATTCACTGTTGCAGTCCTGGTTTCCCTCCATCCATCTCCCTCTTTTTTCTCTCTCTCTCCTTACAAGGAACATTTTGGTATTTACTTTCTACTGGTGGGGTTCTTCCACCATAACCTGGCTCCCACTTGGTGGTTCCCGACAGGGCAAGAAAAGGTGATGTAATGACGTCGGCTGCCTTACTTTATACTTCTGATGACCTGACGTCAGTCCTAAAGCGACAGCAACCGATTGAAGATGATGACTTTACTCCTGGGGCAGTTATCCCCCTCACCCCACCCTTGCTGCGCTACTGAACATTAGTTTCATGACTAGAATCCATCTGCTGCTCTGCTGCTACATACATAAGGGGTGTGTGTCTGTCCTGGTTCATTTCCTTGGCACATTTTTCACAAAGCTGAAATAAATTTCTTTTGTCATTTTTGTTTCCTGCCTTAAATGACCTGTGTTTTCTATCACACAGGAAAATTAGTCTATTCCTCTTGTATGTATTTCAAAACATGAACTTTCTGGTTCTATGACATACCTGTGATATAAAAGTGATGCTCAGAAGTCTGATGGCAGTGAAATTCAAAAAAAACCTAAATTTCAAAATAATTTTTGAAGGGATGAACCCTCCCCACACCACGATACATGTATAATTAACTCTGAGATCAGTGTACCTAAGAAAAATGACAATTCTCAGTAATGCTGCAGTCTTAATAACATTGTACAGTGGACATGAATCATACATCAAACTTGAGTGTTTATCGTTGATCTCTTGGATTTCTCCCTGACACTAAGGCCTAGTGACATTAATCATATCTGTTGTCAGAAAGAGACAGCCTATGTTCTCTAAATTTTAAGTGCATTTAACATTCTACTGTCCTAACATCCATGTGTTCATAATAACCCTCTGTGGCTTCCCTACACTTCATCAAGCTTAAAGTAGGTGAGGTATTAACTGGTCAAGTAATTTGGTGGAACTAAACTCGCCAGTCACTTTGCTACAGGAAATCACTATTGGTATGGTTTCCAAATATGCAGTCAGTGATCTCTTTCATTTGGGAAATTTCACAATTCTTGTTTTCTAAATTGTGAAGTTGATACATATATATTTTTTGGGGGGGGGGGGGGGTGAGGAGTTCATACACATGGGGGTGTAGTTGTTTTTTTCTTTTTAAGTTAAAGTTACAACTAGTTTTCAAGTAGTTCTGTCTTTGTTCAGATGTAGCTTAACAGGTCATAGTGGAAACACTTCTGTGAAGAAATATTTTTGCAGATCCATGTAGGGTTATTTCCCTGCAATCTGCTGGCATGTGCTTCTCTCTCACTATCATTCCTGTTCAGGGTGACATTTCACCCATGTGATCTTGTGCACCCATATCATGCTCCTTATATCTTTTGATCTATTGTGAGAAGATCTCATCTGTTCTCTGGTCATACCCTTTCCACTCCAACCCACTCATTTTTTTCTGGTGGTTTGCCTCTGGACTTCTCCTAGCACTCTTGTCTTCCCCATACATGCCCGCGAGCACCACATGCAGTACCCATGGTGTGGCCCGAGCAGGGCCTGGTAGAATAAGAGCATTTTTTTGCTTCTAGAATCAACTTTGTGGATACATTCCAACATACTAGTTGCTGTTGATATGGTTCTCACTAACCTCAGAGTAATCCATTTCAGGTGCGAAAAAACACCTCCAGATCTTTTACATTCTGTCTCCATCAGTTTTACTGTCCTTGGCTGATATTTCACACCAGGATTGTTATGGCCCAAGTGCAGAACTATACTTTCGTCTTTAACAAATCTCACCTGCCATCGTTCAGCCCTGTCGATCAGCTTGTCTAATTCTTCCTTCGACTCATCCTCCCATCCCCCATCTGCTGCACCTACCTTTGTGTCCTCACTGAAGAAGCTGACCCTATTCTCTTTTTCCTCAGATGTATATGAGACAAATGCATACAATGAAGATGAATAAGACTGATCTCTGCATTACTCTACTCATACCTTCCCCTTCCCTCATTCTTGAGCTCCAGTCTCTGCATTTTTCCTAGCAGCTCTTAGATAAAGTCAAGGGCATTGATGAAGGTCAGATAGACCATTCTACTAGTACCACCAGCTCATTTTCTCATATTGTCCAGCTGAATAATTGGCTAGGTTCAACTGATAGCTCTTTTTATCAATGAATCTGTGTTAATGGATGTCCAGATATTGGTTTTTCATGAAAGCAATAATTTCTTTCCTCTTCTGGGTTCTCAGTATGATTTCCTCTTCTTGCAACTGAAGTAATTCCTTTCATTTCTGTTCTGCTCACACTAACTGAATTCCTCAGGACTCCGACAGGTAGCTCATGCGGTGTATGTGCCTTATCCCACTTTTTGACAGCCGTTTCCCGTACCAATTCTAGTTCTTCTCTATATTCGCCACCATCTGTGCAGCCTAAAGTAATAAATATTCATTCAGCATCACTACTTCTACCCTGTCTTCTGTGAGTCTCTCCCATTTTTACTAAGCCTGGACAGGAGTGTCTTCCTTTTCTCTTGACCCCTTCTGCCAGCTCCCTTTAAACTGGTGTATTTCCTGTCCTCATGTCCTTTGTTGTCCTTCAGTTAGCATCATTTTTCTTTGCCTCCTCCATTTCCCCAGTTCATGCAGGGGCAATAGGTGCTGATTGTGGAAGTAAGGGTAGAACTTGTCTAGGCTTGTAAGGGCACTAGGGCCATTAGCCTAGTAACTTCCTATGTTCCTTTATACCACTTGAACATTCATTTACCTTTTCATTAGTCTTGTATTCCTCCATAACCAGGAGCACTTCTCTTTTTTTGTTCCTCATTTTGCCTCAAATGTTTGCCCATAGCTCTGAGTATTGTCTCCTTGACCTACTTCCAAAGTATTTCTTTATTTTTTTGAAACACCTCAATTTACTCTGTGTCTTCTAACTCCTTGTTTATCCTTACCACTTAAGCAGTATAACCTACCCCATGAAATCCCACACCTTTCTGATTATTGGTTTCTTTCACCAACTCTAAACCACATAATGAGAAAATTCCTATTTAATTAATGTCACTTGGTAATCTATGCCCCCCCCCCCCCATCAAACTAAAGCACAGAATCAGGTGATTACCCTTTGACTAAGGGCATTTTCACCTGGACATCTCTGAACACCTCCAGCTTGGTTAAGATCACATCTGAAATTCTGTTCTTTCTGGAACAGATTTGTACCTGCTGGAAGAGCCCTGCATGATCCAATACCTCAGTCAGTTCCCAGTCCCCATCTCCCCTAGGTTTGTACTCTTAGGATCTTGCAATCTATTTCTGACATTTTGACATTCAGATACTCCACTGAGTATAACCTTGCTCCTCCTACCACACTCATTTATTCGGTCTCTCTCATACTCTTCCCTTGATATATCTGGGGGTACAATATCAATACATTGTACTAATCCACCTGTATTTCCCTCTCCCTCTGCTTTCCAGAACAGGTTCTGAGCCTTATTGCCTCAATCCAAGGAGCACTGTCATCCCTAAAAACACCACGATACCACACCAAGAACTTTATTAGATAAAGCTTTCGGGTCTACACCCTTCATCAGTATGAGTCATTACAAAAAAATCAGCATTTAAATAGGAGAATATAAAATCACATGTTTCAGCCCATCCCACTCCCCAATTAACAATCAAAACTAAAAGTAATATACAACTCATAAAGGTCTATATAAAAAATACTAAAAAAGGACAAGAAATCTTACTTTACATAAAAACTCTTCTGCTTAGAATAAAACATAAAAATTATTAATAACTTATACAAACATTATATAAGTATTAATATATCTATACACAATAAAGAAGCCACTGGTAGCATCTAACATCCTATGGTGTACTACATCAGGTTCTAGAAACTTCTCATAACCTATTAAAGCCTCTCTCTCTGCCTTTTAACTAATACTGGCTTTAAACTGTACATCGTTTTATGTGGGCAAAACGATCAGAAAACTAAGAACTGAAGTATGTAGAGGGAGTACAATTAAAAATTCTCTATATTACTACCTTTGTTCTAATTTTTATTTTGTTTCTGACAGGGGGATGTTACCTTCTTGCATTAAAATATGAAGGAAGAGAGAACATTAGCTTGAGATGAAACCAAAAGCCAGATTGCCATTTGTAGGGATGTACAGTGGTGTCTTTCTGAAAGATCACTCTACAGATGTTAGTCTGAATGAGCTAAGTATTATGGGGTGAATTTAGTAACAATAGACAAGTGTATTTCAGAAGGGTAATAAGTAGATTTTTCGCCACATCTCTTCTGGCTAATGAGGTCATCTGGGTGGCAACCAAGTTGGGAGCTCTTAACTGGATATTTATTTATTTATTCTTTAATTTGCATTTGTTTTCAGGGATAGAGCACTGATCTCCATGGACCTTTTTCAGACTCAGCCCAGTAGTGGTGTCTTGTTAAGTGACTTGTTCAGAGTCGCACAGTTAGGCAATGAAAGCTGAGGGAATCGAACCTTGTACCACTAAACCCCACAGGAAGCAATATTAACTACTTAATCCTCTAAGCAATTGCCAGATTATACAACAATATTAACCATATGCCAGTTACTTCTGTGTGGATTTTGAAGGAAAGGTTAGAATCCAAAGACTAAGGAACCTCTATTGTGAGACTTGGGTTACTTTAATGTAGTGTAGACTGTAGAAGTGGCTGCTCTTAATTTTTGAGGGATGCCAATAACATAATTATTCTTTGGGGGTATTTAGCGCTAGTTTAAGGAAATGCTTGTATATAGCAGATGCCTTTCTGCTGCTCATCTTGGATGCATCTAAATCATGGTTTCTGATCTATGGAATATTAGAGTATAATTATTAATGGGCTACTGGTTGTAGTAAATCTGCTTATAGACAGGGAAAATAAAATAGGCCCTAGAAGGCAGCCCTGTGGTACATCCAATGTGGATGTTCGCTCAGTACCAGTATGGCTGGTTGCTTGAACCCTAAAAGCTCACTGAGAAGTAATTTGAAAACCAGAAAAGGGTATCTGAGCTTAAGCTTTTATTTTGTTTTTTTTTTTGATCCCCTCAGACCTTATTTTTACCAGCCTGGCCCCAGTACACAATGTCCACGCCAGGTCTGCCAGATACTCTCCAGCTCCCCACCCCAGGCTTGCTCCATTTTTGCTGGGGCCAGTCATGGATCCTGAGGGTTCTGAGAGAGCTTGGCTTATCTGTG
Source organism: Protopterus annectens (assembly GCF_019279795.1). Lineage (NCBI taxonomy): Eukaryota > Metazoa > Chordata > Ceratodontiformes > Protopteridae > Protopterus > Protopterus annectens. Next base: position 845,481,849 of record NC_056725.1, read on the forward strand.
CCTCTGGGAGGATTTTTTTTTTCGGTTAGTATGAGGCTCTACCCACTCCCTTGCCCCCCCCCATGCTGATTGATTACATCTGAGGGCAACTCCCCTCTTTGGACCATGCCTCCCCTTAAGGAGTGTATCAACAAGCACCCTGTCACCTTCGATGGACATGCCTATCCCTTCTCTGCTGCTCAGTCAGTCACCTGGGCCAAAAATCAAACCCAAGTCAGCTGAACTGTAGTCTGGACTTATCCCTCTACACAACTTTGAGCTGAATCTTTGATTTGTTTTAGTAGGAGCTGATGGAGCATGATTTCAAATGTTAATCTTAAGTACATAAACACCCACTCAAGGGATCTCAATCCTTTTTGCAAATAAATAGAACATGTTGAAGGAATAGCTTTATATGACTGAGAATACCACTTCTGTGGAATCCTCTTCCACTCCACATAAAGCAAAGTATTTTTCCTACTCTATTCAAATGTAATTTGGATGAATGGATGACTAACCACAAATTCATCCCAGGTTTAGCACCCACTGTCTCTGAAGAATAGTGGAAATGTATAAATGTCCAGCATATCCTTGTTTGGCACAACTCTGGGTTATTTGTATTTAAAATTATAATGACTAAAAACTACCATGGGAATGGAAGATCTGGCTTCTTAAGATCCTTTCAGATCAATAGTCTAGAAAGTACTATGAACCTATAAAGTTAACACCCATGAGGCAACCCTTTGTCATGGAAGAGGCGATCATATGTATAGCTGTGAGTATTGTGACCATACCTAAAACTATGCCGAGCAGCTATCGAGATATTGTGTTAATATATTCAAATACTTGCTTATGCATAATTTTTACTTATTTCTTGGTTTGTTGAACTTGTACATGAAGTGGTAAGTAACCTGTTTCAGCAGTACACTGAGCTACAAGGCAAACACAAATATTCTCAAACTTTGCAGCAACAAAGAAACTTTTATATTTGCATATATAAAGGAAGACTGTCTTATGTAATGGTCATTGATAATCACATGATTACATAGAATCAGTATGTCAAAGCAGTGTTATACAGATATGGTAGCTTCAGTGGTGTTGTCCAGAGGGCTCCCTATTGAAAGTTTGGAACTCACAATGCCAAGTCCCAGATTGTTGAAAGGACCAAAAATACATGAGAAGAGCATATATTGAACATAGCATATTGCAGTTTCTTGGAATATTCCCTTTTCAGTGAGGTATGTCAAACTTTCTTGTATATGCAATGCAAGTCAGGGTTTTCAGCCATTCTGTCTTGACATTTCGAGACTGCATTATGAATCAGAGCATTTCAAATGGTTACCTAATCAGAGTCTCTGCAACACATAGAGAAGTCCGTTATAGAAGAGCTACTGTTTGATGTGCTATTGAATTTGCTACAGAGTATTTTAGTAGAAGTCTGTGAACATTGCAGTATATGGAGCTTTAGTCTGTAATGGTTTCTTAAGAAGTATGAGTGGTACTGATGGCTTAATTTACTAGCCACTAGGAGGGCAGCAGCTATCATCCATTAGCTTTAATGTCAGGTAGTTAGATGGTAAGAGATGCATCCTGTAACCATTCTGTGTTGAAGCATAATGACCTATTAGCCGCTGGATGAATAAACCTTAAATGTGACGAACTGGGTATGGATTTGAAAAGGAAGTTTGAGCTAGTGTATGGCCTAAGTAATTTTTCTTTCAGCGTATGTTAAATGTGTTTCAGAAAGATTTTAATGAAGACAGGTTGTTGGTGCTTAGCATTACATCAGATTTGCCAAAAACATTTGATAAACTCAAAAATCTACATTAATTTATTTGCAAGACACCAGTTCCATATTGAGGTAAACCTGTATTCTTATGAGTGTCATCCAAATATAAGAAACAGTTAGGGGTCAGAATGGAAAAATGATAAAATTAAGAAGAAAAGGAGAGCAGTATTACTGGAAGTTAATTCTTTCTCAAATCTTGGTGAGTACATTTACATGGTGGACCCTGTTTTCACAAAATCTCACCAAGGCAACATTGATATAGACTATCTTTTGTTACTATAATGCAAGAAGCTCAGTATTTTCATATAGAAGATGAATTGCAGGAGGAGTAAATTCTGGGCACATTATGGGTGCTGTGAAGAGTACTTTTAGCCATCATCAAAGATTGACGCAATACTAATTTCATGAACTTTAACCATATCCTGACTTAGGAATGGGATTCATTTCCATCATGGTATTAAAAACCCAAAACACTTGGAGAAGTTAAACCAGGAGAAACAGAGTACAATGTTGCTGTATAGAGAGACGAGTAATGGTACCAATACCAACAGTTGTGGAACTCCCTTAGATAGGGTCCAATAACAAATGTTGTGGAACTCCCTTAGATAGGGTCCAATAACAAATGTTGTGGAACTCCCTTAGGTAGGGTCCAATAACAAATGTCGTGGAACTCTCTTAGATAGGGTCAATTAAATGTTGTGGAACTCCCTTAGATAGGGTCAGTTAAATGTTGTGGAACTCCCTTAGATAGGGTCCAATAACAAATGTTGTGGAACTCCCTTAGATAGGGTCCAATAACAAATGTTGTGGAACTCCCTTAGATAGGGTCCAATACCAACCATTGTGGAACTCCCATAGATAGGGCCGAATATCAAACAATGTAGAACTCCCTTGGGTAGGGTCCAATAACAACCTTTGTATAACTTCCATAGATAGGGTCCCTGCTATATTTAAAATGGTAGCTCTACTAACTATGAATGTTCTGTCAGTACTGAACCAAAATCTAATAATTTGTTTAGAAATAGTTTGATTGACAGACTTGAATGGCTCCTTAAATTCAGAAGAATTGTACCCATTAGTAATCCCTTATTTGTGTTACCATATTTCAGATCAGTTAAGGTAAAGATCCCTGTTAAAGTACTATGTTTTGCCCTTAAACCATGTTGCTTGCCTTAGTTTTGTACATGTTCAAGTGTTCAGTCATAAATATTTGCTCAAGTGTATTTGCTACAGGGCATGTAATAGCTGCTGGATGATAATTAGTTGCAGAATATGATATTGCTAATTTTGGGACAAGCTTGATACATGTTTGAAGTTATGAGAAAGAGTATTTGCATGTAATGATGAGCTGTAAATTGGGTTACAGGCATTTGTAAGATAGGGCAGAAATACTGATGATGTTAGCAAGTGAAATGTAAAATTTAGAAACTAGGACGTATAATTGAAATGAGTCACTAGTCTTCTGGTGAGATTTATGGTAATGATTACAGAATGGTTGAGTTGTGGGAATATGAAAGAGGTTAGATTATACATTTGTGACATTGGTTTGCTATCACTAGTGCAGTGTTGCTTAGGATGGTTGCTGTACAATGTATAAGCTGTAATTTTGAAATGTAAAATTTAGAAACTAGGACGTATAATTGAAATGGGTCACTATTCTTCTGGTGAGATTTATGGTAATGATTACAGAATGTTTGAGTTGTGGGAATATGAAAGAGGTTAGATTATACATTTGTGACATTGGTTTGCTATCATTGGTGCAGTGTTGCTTAGGATGGTTGTTGTACGATGTATAAGCTGTAATTTAATTTTAGTTTACATTTTTTGAGTAATTTCCAAACTTTTTTGGCCTGATTACTTCAAAACAATATTGGTTGTGGATAGACTGGAAGGGTTGGGAGTATGACCGAGTTGGGAATAGTGTGTTGTTAAATGTGGTATTTTAGGAGGCATTGTTTGATTTAGAAAGGTAGGTCCCAGTGGAGTAAGAATTAGCTTTTAAACCTTTGGAAGCTTGAAGAGTCTGTGTTGTGAACTGATTGTTTTAATGTGTTTCTATCACCATAGCTTGGTTCAGAGGCAATGTATATTTGTTTTGTTTTGGGAGAGTGGACTTGGTTTCCTGAATGTTTAAAGTGAGAAGGTTTTTTTTTAGTCAACTAGGATATTAGTCTTTCTCATTTTTCTAGGCTTTGCTTCATTTCTTTGGTGTAACTCAGAGACAGTGATATCTATTTAGACATCTTTGTTTGACAGGGTAATGGGTATCTGATATTGGTTGTATTATTGTAATAACCTTTGCCAGTGCTTGGACTGCATCTCAAGCTTTGTATAGGATTGCCCAGTTTAAGGGTAAAAGATCACGAAGTTCTTATGACTTTCGTGAGTCAGAGAAGGATTTGGAGATTATCAGTACTGGAGGAATTTGGAGCTTTTGAATGAGGGAAGGCAGTCACTGAAGGCATTAGGACTTGTGATATTACTATCTTTTATGTGAAATATAGATATCTGTTACAAAAATGTATAGTAGTGAGCATTCTGGTTATTGTGGTTAAAATTACCAGTTGCATGTGAACATTGTTAAATACAAAATTAATAACTAGATTTTTGGGCTTTAGGAGGTCTATATAGTTAGTCTTTTACTTATGTTGCCTTTGACAATGCACAGTTCTTTGGCAGCCGTGGGTTAGAAGTTGGGGTGTATATATACTATAAGGAGTTAAGAGAAGCTAGTTGGGAGAGTCTTCATTAGTGTTTGTAATTTTGTCTAAGTTTGGTTGCTTTTTTATCAAGCAGATAAATCCTCCTCTAAACTCTCTCTCACACACACACACACACACACACGTTTATATATATATATATATATATATATATATATATATATATATATATATATATACACACACACACACACACACACACACACACACACACACACACACACACACACACACACACACACACACACACCTGTATTTTTATTCCTTGTCTGTTGCTCTGGAAGGTAGGGTAGTGAGTCTGAATATAAGAGGAAGGGCAATTATCATCCTTAAGCCAAGTTTCAGTATGTTTGGTCTAGAGCCAATGGTGTCTGAATTGTTTCAGATATATTGCGTGTTTAGCTGGCAAATATTTATACTTTTGGTTTATACCCTGGTAATTTCTTACACTGATGTTGGAAATGGTGGTTTGCATGCATACAGGGGTAACATTTGTTGTGGGAGAATTTATTTTCCAAGGTGGAACGGTTCAGTGGAGTGAGTAAGACATGCATTAGGATTGATGCCACTTGTGGTGCTTAGGCTGAGAATTACTACACAGACTAGTGCTGACACTCCTTAATCTGTTTATGTGGTGGGTTAACCAAATAATTACACCAACTAGTGCACTCCACAAAACTAAAAATAACAAAACACTGACCTATGTGAAAAAAAACATCTGAAAACATCTGACTGAATGGAATAGACTGTGCTTTTATTCTGCAAATAGCCTCAAAACTTCATCAGAATCTAAAATACTTAATTTCCCTTTGCCAATTTATTGGGAAAGTGACAAATTAAAATACAGTGAATTAATTCAAACCAAACAAAATGTAAATTTTGGTTACTTGTGATTATCATGTTACCCGTTATGTTGCAACAAAATTTATAAGGAACTGATGCTTATGTGGTTAACAGCCAGCCTGAAGCACAAGATTTGACTATTTTGTTGCAGTGTTTAGCCTAGATGACTCTGAGTGGCTGTGCTGCTGGTTAATGGTAAATCAGCTGACAGTGCACAAAACTTACAGGCGTGTTCCAGTACATTGAAAGAGTGATATGGGTAAAGCACCTGTTAGTATGAATTCCAATGTAAGCAAAGGGTGTTCACACATTACATGGATGGTTTGCCAAGTAACATTACTTTGGGGATGGTCGTGGTTTTGAAAAGTATGACAGTAATAATGGCAAAAGTACCCTTTCAGCTAAAATGAACAAGTTTGTGAGGTTGTTAAAGAAGTATAGATACTTACAGTTGGATAACTTGTTTTGTTTAGTTTAATCCAATCATAAAAAGTGTCCAAGGGTTGAAGAATTTACAAATATCCTAATGGGCTAAAGGATGGTTCAGTATTGCACAAGGAATTGTTGGAATTATTTGTCAGGAAGGGCATTGAAATTGTGCTGCTGGTCATCCCCGATAATAGATAAATTAACAAAATGGAGTACAGATAAAAGACTTGAATGATACTGTTATTAAGTATCTGTTATTTCCTACATATTCTGATGGTGTCAACAAAGTTTTTAAGATGGTAGAAGATTGTGGGGAAGGGTTGTGTCAAAGAAAACAAAAGAAAATAATGATGAATGAAGCTGAATACAAAAATAGAAAAGCTTATTCAAATCCAACTACTTGCTATATTAGAGTGATGGACTCAGGAGCTTTGTCAGGTCACAGTAATGGGAACAGTTTCAGCAACACTGAGGATTTTCTGAAGCAACAGTATCCATGGAGACTGCAGAGGTTACAAGAGAAATGCATGACGCAGCAAGATCTCTCCCCTGTCCCTTCTCTCTCTGTGCCCCCCGTCCCTTCTCTCTCTGTGCCCCCTCTGTCCCTTCTCTCTCTCTGCCCCCTCTGTCCCTTCTCTCTCTGCCCTCTCTTTCCCCTCTCTATCTCTGTGCCCTCCCTCTCCCCTCTCTCTCTCTGCCCTCCCTCTCCCCTGTCTCTCTGCCCTCCCTCTCTCTTCTCTCTCTCTGCCCCACTCTCTCCCATCTCCCTCTCTCTGCCCCACTCTCTCCCATCTCCCTCTCTCTGCCCCACTCTCTCCCATCTCCCTTGTGCACTCCCCCTCTCCCTTCTCTCTCTGCCCCTCTCTCTGCCCCTTCTCTCTCTGCCCCCCTCTCTCTCTCTGCCCCCCCTCTCTCTCTGCCCCCCCTCTCTCTCTCTGCCCCCTCTCTCTCTCTGCCCCTCTCTCTCTCTCTCTGCCCTCCCTCTCTCTCTGCCCCCCCCTCTCTCTCTCTGCCCCTCTCTCTCTCTCTCTGCCCCCCTCCTCTCTCTCTGCCCCTCTCTCTCTCTCTCTGCCCCTCTCTCTCTCTCTCTGCCCCTCCCTCTCTCTCTCTCTGCCCCTCTCCCTCTCTCTCTCTGCCCCCTCTCCCTTCTCTCTCTCTGCCCCTCTCCCTTCTCTCTCTCTCTCTGCCCCTCTCTGTCTCTCTCTCTCTCTCTGCCCCCTCTCTGTCTCTCTCTCTGCCCCTCTCTGTCTCTCTCTCTGCCCCCTCTCTCTCTCTCTGCCCCTGTCCCTTCTCTCTCTCTGCCCCCTGTCCCTTCTCTCTCTCTCTGCCCCTGTCCCTTCTCTCTCTGCCCCTGTCCCTTCTCTCTCTGCCCCTGTCCCTCTCTCTCTCTGCCCCTCTCGCTCTCTCTCTCTGCCCCTCTCGCTCTCTCTCTCTCTCTCTCTCCCATCTCCCCTACACTCCCCTCTCCTCTCTCTCTCTGCCCCCCCTCTCTCTGCCCCCTCTCTTTCTCTGCCCCTGTCCCTTCTCTCTCGACCCCCCTGTCCTTCTCTCTCTCTGCCCCCTCTCTCCCATCTCCCCTACACTCCCCTCTCCCTTCTCTCTCTCTGCCCCCTATCCCTTCTCTCTCTCCCATCTCCCCCCTGCGCTCCTGAATTGCTAACCTACAACCAACTCTGTCTCACAATCTCCCCTGAAGATCCATCTTTCTCCTATCCCCACATCCCCTACACTAAAGCCCCATGAACCAACTCTTGCTGCCCACCCTAAGCACATTACTCACCTCTCTCCCTGTAGCCTGCACTACTTCATTCCTCACAATCTCTTTTTTTTCCTTCTTGGCTCTTGATTCTTTTTTTCTTTGAATTCATTCGCACTTACATGAGTCTTTACATGTCAAGTGTTATCGGTGATGTGCTTTAGGAGACTTTGCTGCAAGCACTGGTGCTGGACGGTGGGCATTGCTGATATAGAAACGTGGCTCAGTGACAAGAGTCATTTACATTCCTTTCTCTAGATGTATGTGTAAGTATATAGTAGCATTAGGGGGAAGTGTTTTGAAATAAGGATGCAGCTTCATCTATTTGCCAAGTGTTCATAACTAGATTAAAGAAGACATAACTAATAAATTTGTTTTTAGAACAGTAACCTGTAAAAATAAGAAACCTGATCTATCCATGGGGAAATGACAGTATGCTGCACATATATCGAAATTATTCACCAAACATTCATCCTACTAACATATAATGTCTAAACCAAAGGGTTAAAAGGTTACAGAAAGAAAGTGATTAGTAAAAAAGGAAGAAATGCTCCACCAAACTAGAGTCTTCACTCTCTATTACCTTAAACCTCCTATAGTGGGGGGGCCATGGGATATATGCAAATTACCCCTTAAGAGCATCCTAGTGTTCAGCTACATGGCTTCTGAAGGCCAGTTACTTTTTAAGTCTCTACTGGTGCATTTAGGTTAATAAAGCAAAACCCAACTAGCTGTAGTCATATCATACATTCTGTAAGGTAATGTAAAGTATGTAAGCAGTAACACACACACACACACACACACACACACACACACACACACACACACACACACACACACACAGGATACAATGGCTCATCCTGATTTATGACTTGGAGACAGTAATTCTTGCTAGTACAAGACATCTACATCCAAACCCCAGCTGTATTTAAGGGCTTCCTGTGGTACAGCTGTTGAGTGAGACAGTGAGTTTAGAAAGCTATTTACTGTCTTTAAATGGGTTTCATAGTTTTGTATTGCATGCTTCTTGTGTTTAAGTAGACAACTAATCAGACTGTCTCATTTCCTTTCTCTGTAATAAGTATCTCCATGTTATAATGCCAGGAGGGTACCACTCTAAATGTATCTACAGATGTAGAATGCAAAAGGGACAGCGTGGCTTGTGCTAAGCTGGGGGAGAGAGTAAAAGATGTTAAGAGACTGAAAACACACTGAGGGAGTAAACTAGATATGGGAAAAGGTCAGGGATGAAATTCACAGGGCTATATATGGTGAGTGGGAGATGCAAAAGACAAAAAGAGAAGGTTAATATTGTAATTTGAGGCTAGCAGTTGGGACAAAGAGCCTCTAAGAGGTGGAATGGAGGGAATGGGGAGGTAGAAGGGCAATAGCAGTACAGAATGGTAACAACGATGGGGGCAATAAAGGCAGAAACTTAAAAAGAGTTATTAGAAAGAATCCTTAAAGGAAACTAGGCCTTTATAGCACATAACTGAAAGAAAAATGGAATTAACCTAGAGGAGAAAAGATGGGAAGGAAATAAAAAAAAAAATAGGAAAAAGCAGAGGTACAGAATGAATACTGTTTCCTTCAAAAAGAAAGTAAGGGGGTGCCATGCTGGATGACAGGCAGGGCAGAATTGAGAGAGTTGATAACTACACTGAGTCCGCTACAGTTCATTGAGTTTATCTCTGGCATATCTGAGAGAATACAGAATAGGAGCATCCCCATCAGTGATGATAAAATGATAGGTGCAGCAACTGTGGATGGATACATTTGTTTAGGGAAAGATTTAGAAAGGCTGAATGGAGCAGAAATGTTAAAGCTGAGGTTGAGTGCAAACAAATGCAAGGTGCTACACATAGACGTGAGTAACTTTGATGTAAAATACCTTGATGGCAGCAGACAATGAAGACATTCTGGGAGACTTGACCAGACCTGGAAATGACCACCAGGAGCAATGACATCAGCCAGTAGAACTCTGTCTTATGGTAGCCTCCAGAAGCAAAACATTAATGCTTCCATTCTACAGATCCTGAGTCAGACAACACTTTGAACACAAATTTAGTACTGAATCTGAAACCAAGTTTGACAATGTATCTTGGTAGCCACAATAAAAGTCAAAGCAGAAATATAGGAGTAACTGGCAGCAGTTTTCATTTTGCTTTATTTGTGTGCCATTCAGAGGAATTCTGCCAAGATTTTGGTGACTGTTCATTCATGCAGGACATGGCAGGGTGTGGTGATGTCTGGTATTAGGCATCTGACTGTCTTCTCTGCCTGCTGTACTGTCATTTTTATGGTTATTCCTTTTCTTTGTTATATGGGAACCTCCTACAATCCATCCTGCATCTCTCCACCTCACCGGAAAACAGGCAGCTGTTAACAGACATCAGTTTAGTATGTCATCCTTGTTCCCTGAGAAAGGAAGGAGCTCTCTTCATAGGGAGGTGGGTAGTATAGAAAAAGGTTGGACAAACTGCAATCTCTGAATATGGCTAAAGCTCTGAAAAAATCCATTGGCACAAGGAAATGCATTGCACATTTTTAAGTTTGAATTTTACGATGTACATGAAAACTTGAGCACATGCCACAACAAATGCTTAAGAGATGTTTACCGGAGGAGCCAAGGTGTCTTGCAGGACCCTTTTGACTGATCTTGATGGTCAGCAACGTTTTCTACTTCATCTGCTAATTGTGTTACCAGTATGATTCTAATACAGTGAAAAAAAGGGCTGTCAAACATTCAGTAGAAAAAACCTTTATGCATCAAGCCAAGGCATGAAGAGCTAAGAATATATTAGATGCAAACGTAGTTCTGCTCATCCATAAAACCTTTACTGACAAATAATGAAACTCTGTACTCTTACAGGTACACTGCTTCACATATGAAGGATGTGATATCCCCCTTTTAGTAGAAAAACAATCCCTACACAATACATTAGCAGTACTTAGCTGTGTCAGTAACTTGTCCTTACAGGTATAAAGTTGTGGGACTACTATATTTAATAGAAGCCCATTGAATGAATTGTAATTATTTAACTTGTGTTACATACAGTGCTTGTATATCAGAGGGGTTTTCATCAGTGTACCACCATGAGTACTATCCACTGCCTTACTTCATCATTCTTGGTAGCAGCATTTTGGGAGGTAGATTGCAACAGTTCAGAGCAGGGATTGCTGATAGATTCAAAACATGAGCAAGTTACCTGCAGAAACAGTACTGTTTACAATCCTGACCTAAAATAATTCTCCTGTGTTATCACCATGATGATGGGTGTTTTTGAACGTTTTGTAGCATTTTTCAATATTCTTCAAAAAATAATGCCGTATAAGGCTTTAATCTTTGATGTACCCATCAGCTAAAGCCACACCTCTCAAATAATTTTGGCGAACATCCCTGATTTTTTTTCCTCATTTTTTCCTGTTCCTCATAAAATTTGATTTTGGATAAATTACTGAGGATTGCAGTCCATGAATAATACCAGACATTAGAGTTTTGTGCTTCTTGTTCAGAAAATGAATGTTGATGCAAAACTAGTTATCCTATTATCTTGCAGAGTAGTGCAGCAGTTCTCTTGCTGCCTCACAGCAAGAGATTCTCTGGTTCCATTCTTGGCTGGGGTGCCTTCTGTGCAGAGTCTGTATGACCTCCCTACATTCGTGTGGGTTTCCTATGGGTGCTGTGGTTTCCTCCCACATTCCAATGACATGTATCTGGAATGTTTTTCCCTGGACTTCCCCTGAAAATCGGCTTTGTCCGAGTTGGACTTTCTCAGTAAACAAGTGCTAAGTAAATAAAATAAATTTTAATAAAACTTTTACTATTTAAAAATTAAATCCGTGAACTGGTATGCAGGTAAAGACCGAACCAGGAATGACAAAGAACTCATAAATCTTGGTACGACCACCACGACTGTGAAAATAATAAAACTTTAATCACAAGAAAAGGGGGTGAGTGCTTTTACAGATAACCACTTCAGACCAATAAACATGAAAATCCATAAAAGCAAATCAAAAACTTTAAATAACATTAGCTATCCAATTGTAAACTTAAGAAAAAAATATGCAAAACACACATCCAGTCAGCACCAATAAAATCAACACATAACCCTACCAATCAAACTATAATACTTCTAGTGACTCCTTCACAATTAGTCCATTAAACCACAATTTTCCATCTAAAACACTTCATGAATAATTAACAAAAAGAGCAAGAGCCAATCTGAAACATGTAAAACTAATCAATAGAACAAATGGAACTGTACCTTGATTAGGTCTAAAATGTCAAAGCATCCAACGAGAACGCCCCATTAATATATCAGTAAGTACCAAATATCATACTAAAACAGATCACATTTAAAAAAAAATCTAATATATATAAAAAGAATCTAGTACTAAAACATTTTATCCCTGATTATTCAACAAGATGTCATTCAGCTCACAAACTAAATATACATTCGTACGTTCTATAAAATATGATACAGAAAACTCCACCTTCATTAATAGACATTGCCTAAACATTTCAGTCCTCAAACTTTGGAATTAATCTATTAATACAATGTCATAAAATCTCCAAAAGTATTGCTAAATCTAATGATGTCACTTCAGTCATTTGAAACTGTTATTAAACCACTGTATTACCACTGCCATTGTCTCCACTCTGTCTTCTATAAACCAATAAAATCATGCATCATTAAAATCCACTTTCCTGGTAGGTCGACATGGCAGGTAGTGTCCAATGAGGGAAAAACTCTTTAGAATACATGATCAGAAACAAAACAAACATCATATTCAACAACATATTCAACAAGATGTCATTCAGTTCAAACTAAATACGCATTCAAATGTTATATAAATATAATGCAGAAAACTCCATCTTCATTAACAGACATTGCATAAACACTTTAGTCCTCTGACTTTGGAATTAATCTTATTAATAAGACATCATGAAATCCACTAAGTATTGCTAAATCTAATGATGTCACTTCAGTTGTTTAAAATGTTATTCAACCCCTATATTACCACTACCATAGTCTCCACTCATAATACCTGTCTTCTATGAACAATTAAAATCAAACATCAAGCAGGAATTGAATGGCCTGGTTATTAATATCTCCTCTGTGTCACTTACTGGAGATCACCTGAGTTTGTTAAATAAGGCCCTTTCCTTTGTACCATCGAGGAAGACTAATTTGACAGATGCAGTCATTGACCTTAAATTGCTTGTGAGGGATTTATGTTTTGCTTTAATGTTTCCTAATAATGAAGGCTCCCATATTCAACAATTTAGTTGTTTTATGCCTAATAATCATCCTATGGTTGAAGCATTTGTTAAGGTATGTGAAAAGATTTGAGGCATGAATTGGGAAGTGATAATAGTGCTGCCTTCTTCAATCTAGCTATTGCTGAAAGTGAAGCACTCAGTACACTGAAAGAAATGTCTTACCTGGAGATAAGACCAGGAGACAAGGGTGGTGGTATTGTTTTAATGTACAGAATGTTTTATCTCAAGAAGGTGCGAGATTTATTAGCAGAAACCAATACCTATGTTTGCCTCTTTAAATACCAAGTTGATGTGTTAATTGAAAAAATAGATTTTTACATCATTGATTTACATACAACAGGCCTTATAACTTCTGAGCTCTACAAGTTTTTTTCATGTTGACAATCCAGCCATCCCTATTTTATATGGTCTTCCTAAGATTCATAAGAACCTCAGAGATCTAGCTATGCGTCCTACAGTTTCTAGTCAAGGATGGGTGACTGAACCCATTTTGATTTTTGTTGAGAAGACACTGTGACCAGTAGTGGATGGCATTTCAACGATATAAAAGATGCTAAGAACGCTATACAAGATCTTTTTACATGTTATAATTGTATACAAATAGTATACAACACCAAATTTATTGATTTATTTGTCACCTTTGATATTGTTTCGCTGTTTACAGTCATCCCTAATGATGTGGGAGTGGAAAATATTAGGGGTCTGCCTTTCTCTCTTGATGTTTTTTTTGAGTAGTAGGATTGCTCTGGTCTGTGCTCTATTGGAGTTGATCTTATAAAATAATATCTTTGTTTTTGGCCAGGACTACTACTTACAATGTACTGGAGTCACAATGGGTACACCATGTGCTAACTCGTAGGCGAACCTAGTTCTAGCAAAATGGGAGAATGATTTTGTATTTAGTAATAACTCATTTTTTATCTCGTGAAGTACTGTATACATTTTGTTGATGTTTTTTGGTCTGGGATGGAACTCCTGACTGTTTTTTAAATAGTTTATAGATTTGCAGTCAACGCCATTTTTGAGATTCATATTTGATTACTCCCATAATAGTATTCATTTATTAGATGTAACCATAACTAGATATGAGAGGTGATTTAATTATGAAGATGTCTAGAAAACTCTGTTATAAGAATAATTTATTACATAAAACTAGCATGCATCCGAGGCACGTTACCAGGAATGTGATTAAAGGGCAATTAATGCATACTTCAAGGTTGCATAATGGTGACCGTGCTGCATTTGAAGCCTTGACTTTACAGGCAGATAACATTCTAGAGGTTACTCGAGGTGAAATCCGTAAGATTCTTAATGATGTCTGCTCTTGTGGAGAAACTGTAGGAAAACCATTTTCTCTTGTGACTGAGGCAATGATGATGGTTGCTTTATTGACATCTACTAGGTGTCCCCATTGCATTGACTTATTCCAGCAGTATTGATTCTGTATGTGAGATTGTGAAGAGGAATTGGCCGATATTGATGGCTGATGACGCCATAAAAAAATGTCCTTGGAATTGCATCTTAATTTGCTTTCCACAGTAACAATTCCCTTAAACGCCTGTTCTACAGGCAGAATGAACAGACTTCTGTTCAGTCTGATCATATTGGTACTTTTACCTGTCAGTCATGTACTGGTTTAAGTTTACAGTTTTGGAGAGGATACAAGATAATAATAGGGAAGATGATTTCCCGAATAAGACTGAGATTGCTTAGTTAAAATGGATTTTTTCATTTAAAGTGGATACTCCTCCTGGATTAAAAGACTTTGCATCTCTAAACTAGTTCTAAAACCCTGAAGGCTGAAACACTAAATATATTTATTATTCAAAAGGTTGGGATTGTCACCATTCATTTATGATGTTTTGTTATGTTTCTGATTATGTATTCCAATCAGCTTTTTCCTCATTGATTACTACCTGACACTTAGACCTAATAGTAAATGATGTTTGATTTTAATGGTTCATAGAAGACCAGTATTAGGAGTGGAGACTATGGTAGCAGTAATATAGTGGGTATTAATAAGATTAATTCCAAAGTCCGAGAACCAAAGTGTTTATGCAGTGTCTATTAATGAAGGTTGAGTTTTCTGCATTATATTTACAGAACATTTGAATACATATTTAGTTTGTGAGCTGAATGACATCTTGTTGAATATGTTGTTGAATACGATGTTTGTTTTGTTTCTGATCATGTATTCTAACAGGCTTTTCCCTCATTGTACACTACCTGCCATGTAGACCAATCAGGAAAGTGGCTTTTAATGATGCATGATTTTATTGGTTTATAGAAGACCGGTATTATGAGTGGAGACGATGGTAGCAGTAATACAGTGGTTGAATAACAGTTTTAAACCACTGAAGCAACATCATTACATTTAGCAATATTTTGGAGATTTTTATATCATCGTATTAATAGGATTAATTCCAAAATTCGAGAAACGAAATGTTTACGCAATGTCTATTAATGAAGGTTGAGTTTTCTGTATCATATTGTATAGAACATACGAATGTGTATTTAGTTTGTGAGCAGAATGGCATCTTGTTGAATATTCAGGGACAAAATGTTTTAATACTAGATTCTTTATATATATATATATATATATATATATATATATATATATATATATATATTTATTTTTTTATTTTTTTAAATGTGAAGTGTTTTAGCATGAGATTTAGTACTTATTGATGTGTTAATGGGGTATTCTCATTGGATGCTTATGACATTTTAGACCTATCTGGGTATAGTTCCGTTTGTTTTATTGGTTAGTTTTATATGTTTCAGATTGGCTCTAGCTCTTATTAATTATTCATGAAGTTTTTTAGATTGGAAAAGTGTGGTTTAACAGACCAATTGTGAGGGAATCACTACGAGTATTGTATTTTGATTGGTAGGATTTTGTTTTGATTTTATTGGTGCTGAATGGAGTGTGCGTTTTGCATAATTTTTTTTCTTAAGTTTATGATTGGATAGCTTATGTTTTTTGTTTTTATAAATTTTCATGTTCATTGGTCTGAAGAAGTGGCTGTTAACCATGAAAGCGCTGACCCTCTTTTCTTGTGATTTAAAGGTTTATTATTTTCACAGTCATGGTGGTCCTGCCAAGATTTTTATTTACTATGAATATTTAAAATTTTTTCTTTTATTTTGGGCCTCAGTCCAACTATTTTTATCATCATCCAGAAGTGATCTTTCCCTACTTTGTTTGCTTTGTATGTTTCACAAATTATCATTCTGACATCATCCTTCTGCCCAAAATGCTTTTTGTGACAAGCTCATCTAACATTTGAACAGGTTTTGCAGAGAACTACCTAATGAGTGTATTTGTCACATACTGATATGTAGTGGTTTACAATAACATGCTTCTAGCTTTTATACAAGTAGCTTATTGAAAGTTACAAAAGTTATACATGAACCATGCTCTGACTTTACACTTTCTGGAAAAGTAGAAAATGTAAACCACTTCTATAAACCTTTTTCTAGATCATTTAATCTCTTGTCAAGGATAAATAAACAATACAGGGTACAGTTCCTATCATTTTACTCCCCATTATACATTTGTTACCCATATAAGCTGTTTTTTTTAACATTACCTGAAAACTGACCAGACTTGGATAGCTAATATTGCAAGCTTTATGGTCAGCAAGCCCCAAGGACCAACCTATTTCCTGTCTGTCCGTGCATAGTGGTACTAAATTTGGTACCATAATTTTATAAATCTGATGTATCACATCAACCCTTCCAGAGTCATTAATAGTTATCCACATGATCTCCTTCTGTATCAGTTGGTCAAATGGATATATATATATATATATATATATATATATATATATATATATATATATATATATATATATGTAAGTCCCCTACGAAATCCTGAATGCACAGAATCCCGACGCCCAAAATACCGAGACGAAAAGCCCGAAACCCCACATTACCGAAAGACCAGAAGCGCGAAATTCAAAATCCCAATGTTGAGGGATTTTGAGGTAGCGCTTCTGGTGTTGTGGTTCATGTAAGTATGTGTGTGTAAGTGTGTCTGTAAGGGGCTTGTGTGTGTTGTGACTGTGGTGTGTGTGTGTGTGTGTGTGTGTGTGTGTGTGTGTGTGTGTGTGTGTGTGTGTGTGTGTGTGTGTGTGTGACTGTAATGTGTGAGTGTGAATTTGCCTTGTGTATATGTTTGTGCGATCTCGTAGTTAGAATAATAAAGTAGGGGGTGGGCACAGCCCCCCACATGGATGGTGCAGGGGGGCAAAGCCCCCCTATTAGTTTTGCGATTTTGAATTTTGCGCTTTCAATGTTTCAGTAATGTGGGGTTTCGGGCTTTTCGTCTCTGTATTTTGGGCGTCGGGATTGTATGCATTGGGGATTTCGTAGGGGACCCATATATGTTTGTGTTTAGATATATGGAATAAGTAAATATGTATTTTACAGTTATGAGATTCTACGGAGTTAATTATGATAATGTTGAAGTTCTCCTCAGCTCATTGCTATTATAGTCATGAACTAGGAAAACAAATAGAATCCTTTTGGTACACAATATTTTAGACTAGCTGTCCAAATGTTTTTTTCCTTTTCCTGTAAATGCATACAGTTTACTTTACAAAAAGTAAGCAACAATGCATAATCTATTTTCCCACGTCTGTACCATATGTTTCCCTCTGAGGGTCGTTACAACTCCAAAGCTTTATATATTCATGTTTTGTTTTTAGTAACCTTTATTTTTAATTCTGAATTTTTGCTGTATGAACATTTTATGAAGATGATTATCCAATGTATCTTTTGCTGTATTTTAGAGGCATGGCCTTGTTAACATGTCACATTTGTACCATAGTAGCATATCTTTTGAAATGTTGTTATGTAACTAAACTGAGTGAATCTTGAAATGTACATTTTAACTGCTATAAATTATGAATACTAGAAGAGTGAAGAAAAAAAATTAAAGCAGAAAACTGCTATACATAAAACTATAAGAATATTGTTTTTATGTTGGTTTATAATGGCACGGTTTGTTACTTCATCTCATTATTTTCAAAGCTAAGAAAAATGTGCCTTGGATTATAGCTGCACAATATACAGTCAATCTACAAATAGATATTACCCGGCAAGAAAACTAAGCATGAACAAAATGCACTCTCACTTTATAGGCAGTGTTTATATTTTTGAATTGTACCTAAACGATAGTTAGAAGCAAACTGCAGATTAGTCACTGACAATGATATAAGCAATCTAGACAGCCTTGAAATATCTACCAATGACATTTCTACACAATTTCAGACTATGTAATTAAAACCAAAGGTGCAGCACTACAACAAAAATAACAGTAAAAAAGAAAATGGACAATAAATAGTCATCACAATAAATAACCCAAAAGATGCAGTACATAACAGAGGAATGGATAAGAAGAGGGAAGTAAAAGAGGAGTTCAGTAAATGTGGCTGAAATAACTTCTTCACAAAGAAAGATCTACGTAGAATAAACTGCACATAGAGCCACTCTGATTTAAGGCAGTAGAACAGAAAGTAATGGTTTCATTTTGATCGTATGGATAGGTAACTCGAAACAAAAATAAGTCACCCAATTTTAAGTTGCAAACGAAGTGGAGTGGTTTTAGTAATACTAATGTAGCTTGTCATGTTTTTGAACTATTACTAACAATCACCACCACACACATCTCTGACGTGCCACCTACATTTCACTAAACAAATCCCCTGCATAATTTTGCTACAGCATGACTATATTTAAAATCTTTGCACCATTAACCCTTCTACTACTTGCACATATTACCTCGCACTGCCTCACTACTCCCACAACACCACCTCATCGTGCCACTAGTAACACTATCACCACTACTAACACTATCACTACTGTTGCAACTCCTTCAAACCTTACCATTTACCCCTCTATCTTTCACTTAGCTCTACTTCACCACATCTCATTCACCCCATTGCCATCACTCCAAGCTAACACACCATCCATAAAGTACCACTTATTTATTACTAGCATCTTCCACACCATAGTGCAAATCACCTCCAAACTAGCCCTTTGTGGGGATGTACACCCAAATCCTGGTCCTAACACTCTCATCAACCACCCAACAACACAAACCCCCACACACACCACAGATCACTTCCCAGAAAACCCTCTGACTGACTTCTACTTAATATAAACTTTCGAAGTGTCACAAACAAAATCCCAAACCTACATGCACACCTTTCCCTCTACTTCTGACATTGTTTTGCTCATTGAAACATGACTAAAACCAGAAACAACTAACAATGAAATAGTTCCTCCTGGCTATAACCTGCTGAGCAAAGATAGAACTAAGAAAAGAGATGGTGGCATTGCTATTTTATTTAGGGCTCACTTAAACATAGAAATAATGGCCCTTCCGCTGCCTACATTAGCAGCAGCAGAAGTCATGTGTACTAAAGTACATTTGAATACTAAGAAAACTATAAACATAATTGGCTGCTACTTTCCCCCAGGTAACAATACAGACATATCAGAAAATCTACTTCAGTGGGCCTCTAGTACACTACCTCAGGAAATCCTAATAGTAGCGGATCTCTGTATTGACTGGATAACATGCAACTCCTCCAAAACTACTAACTTCATAAACCTTCATGGGTTTACTCAACTTATCCAAGACCCAACCAGAGTTGATAAAACTACAAAGGGGAATCAGTACTTGATTGGATATTGTCAAATAGACTGGATAAAATTAGTAATTCAGGCTGTCTGACAGACTGAGCGACCACCAACCAACCTATCTAATCAGACATCAACCCTAATTAGCAAAACTCACTAACTTTCAACACATATGTAGTAAAAAAAATCATTTAACCCCAACAACTTTACTGCCGCTCTAGCAAGCTGTAACTGGGGGTCTATATTATAACCGCGAAAGCCCGTTTCAGAGAATATGTAAACGTAGACAAATATTGCGCGAACTGCAAATACATTGAATGCCCTAAACCACGAAATTCAAAATCTTGAATCGGCATAGTTGGCCCTTCTGCGGTAAAGCTCTGTAAGGTAAGTGTGCAATAGTTACGGTCCTTAGGGTTAGGGTGTGGGTTAAGGTAAGTGCATAGATAGTAATGTATGTAAGGTTTAGTGTAGGGTTAAAAGTAGGGTTTCGGTTAGTGTGTTTGTGGTTTATTTATTTTGTTTGGGTGGGTAGTATGTAGCGAGCGATGGGATTGGCCAACTATGCCTGTTCCAGATTTTTAATTTTGCAGTTTAGGGCGTTTTGTGTATTCATGGTTCGCACAATATGTGTCGACGTTTACGTATTCGCTGAAACAAGCTTTCGCGGTTATGACATAGACCCATAACTGGTACCCCTTGAGAATGCGTAATCTAGATGATGCTGTATCCTACTTTAACTCAACATTCCTCAATTTACTAGATCGCCATGCACCCCTAAGAACCATACAAATTAAATCTAGCTATGCCGCATGGTTATCCAGAGAGACTAGATCCCTACTACATAACAGGGACAAAGCCTGGAAAAACTGGAAGAAAACAGGTAGCCCCACTGACTGACAAAAATATCTATGGAAGACAAAACAAACTACCACCACAACACTCCAAACAGATATCGTACCAATCCTAAACAATTTTAGGCAAACATCAACAAATTACTTCACCCAGGCAATGTTGGCACACCCACTTCCGCAACCGATGACCACTCAACAAACATAGCAACTCAGTTCAACAAGTTCTTTACAGATTCCATCCTAACTTTATCCAACTCTCAAAAACCCTCTACTACAACCAAATCAACCAAAATCAGTATTACTAGTCCGACCTTCTCACTTCAACTTGTCCACATCTCCACTGTTAAAATGATGGTTAATAAGCTAAAACCTACTACTCTCTCCGCAGACAATCTACCAGCTGAATTCTTAAAAATCGTGGCTAATGCTATTGCATATTCTGTAGTACTTCAAATTAACCACTCCATAGCTAAAAATACAGTACCCCACCTTTGGAAAATTTCCTATATTGCTCCACTACACAAGAGGCATCTCCAAAGAACTAATCAATTATTGACCTATCGCCATACTCTTCCTCCTCTCCAAAATCCTTGAAAGGTGTGTCCACATACAAATCAGGTCATTCCTAAACTCTCATAATCTATTGACAAACACACAACATGGGTTTAGACCATCACACAGCACTACTACAGCTCTCATGTCTTTCACACAGACAATCAACAAACATAGAAACAATGGAAAATTATGTTTGACCCATATTCTTGGACCTTTCCAAGGCCTTTGACATGGTTAATCATGTTAAACTCCATTGATACCCTCACAGAATTAAACCTAAGCCCATCTACCATTTCCTGGTTTAGAAATTACCTAACAGGCAGACAGCAGGCATTCAGATGGCACCAAAAACTCTCTCCACTACCAGTCTCACTAGGAGTCCCACAGGATTCCATTCTTGGACCAAAGCTGTTTGCTATTTTCACTAACAACCTACATACTGTTACACTTCATGCTTCCATCATCCAATATGCAGATGATTCTACACTAATCTGTGCTCCCCCCTTCCCCCAGGTTCTCCTACAACAAACACAATCCTCTTTTCTTGCTATTGAAAGTTTGCTCTCTGAATTACAATTAATATTAAATCCCAATAAGACCCAGCTTATTATCTTTCCACCCACACAACACGCGTCTCATAACATTGCATTCAACATTTCCTCCAGTATTAACACAGTCATATCTCCTGTCAGTCACACCAAATTACTAGGGGTTACTATTGACAGCAACATGAAATTTGACATACATACATATATCCAATACCATAAAGAAAGTACATAAGAAACTTGCCATGCTATACAGGAGCAAACAGTTCCTGACCGACTCCACCAGAGCCACTGTTGTATGCACACATCTCATTTCCACTCTTTTATTCGCCTCACCAATATTTACCAGTTTCAGAAAATCCAACCTTTCCAAATTCCAAACATTTTATAATAAAATTGCCAAATTTGCAACCAGTACCCCTTACAGAACACACCACTGCACTCCCCTTAAAACACTGGGCTGGCTGGGACTTCCCAACCGTATTCTTTATAACCAACTTACACTAACCCTCAAACTAATTCACTACCCTGAGAAAACCCCTGCTCTGCAAAACCTACTTCACTAGTCTGAGAAAACCTCTGCTCTACAAAACGTGTTTCACCCAAACACCAAAGCTAGAGTCCTACAACCCAATCAAAAACACCTATTAGATGTAACCAAGGCCAATATTTCCACAGGTTTTTCCCTCTACAGCAACACTGTTGCCAAGCAGTGGAACAACCTTCCCCCAACATCTCAACCACAACGTCCTCTGCCTCCTTCAAAAAAGCTTGAAAATCCCTCCTACAGTAATCTTGGCTCTGTAACTATGACAACCCTGATTAATGTCTTATATTTACTTCTGCTCTATTAACACTACCCCTGTCACAATACTCTGCTTCTCCTTCCAAAGTACCTCTTCCCTCTCTATCTTACTTTAATTCCCCTGCTTCCTACTGTCCCACACTAACACTTATGAAATTCACAGCTTAAAACTTGCCTCAGCAACGTCATTCTGTTATTCTTAAAACCCAGATTAATCATTATACTACCTACTCCTCTCTAGTGACTCCCTCTCTCTCAGCGTATTAGTTCCCCACTAACATTGTTCATCATTCTCCCCTTCTTTCATTTACCCTCGCCCTCCTATTTATTTCCTTGTACTTCAACCCCATATTTGAATTCCTGTAATCTGTATAGCACACTAAATAGGTTATTATTCATAATTTTAAAACTTATACAGGCTGCTATAAGCCAAAATGAAATACTGTATGTACATGTAGCTAGCTTTCCCACTGTTAAAAACTATGTATGTATGTTACTGTGTATTCCAAAGTGCAATTGACTAATACTGTACTTACTGTCTGTATTGGAACTTTTCTCCCTTGGCCTCTGCTGAAAAAGGACCTGTGTCTAGTCTGACTTTCCCGGTAAAGAAATGTAAAATAAATAAAATAAATAAATAAATGTTAAATTCAACAATCCATCATCATGATGTGCCAATTATACCACATCTATTCCTTTGATCTGCCTTAGTTTTTTTTTCTTTACTCAGCATTGTCTAAATTTTCTACCCTAGAGAACTTTTGCTTACAGTCCTGCCCTTATCATTGCCTTAGTCATACCTCAATTTGTGTCACGAGTTTCCCCTCCCATGTATATTGTACAGCCATTCTTCTTGAAAAATAGACCATTTTTATGTCCGTCACAAGCCTGTATAAACCACATAGAGCTCATTTCAGTGGCTCATCAGCCCATTTGTCCATGCATACGTATATGTCTGTGTGTGTGTGTGTATATATGTGTGTATGTGTATATATATATATATATATATATATATATATATTTATTTAGATATACACACACAGCGAGTATACATACATTAAGCAAGAGAGCAATTGTCATGACTAATTATTTCCTGGGATTTTAAAGGTCAACATTGCGTCTCTTTTTTTTCCCTGACAAAAGACTTATAAGGTATGTGTGGTCAGTGCCCCCCCCCCCGACAATTGTTGATGTTTTAAGATGCTGAATTTCTTCCATCCTGTCCATTTGTCATCTTAATGAAAGATTATTCTCGAGGTCTATCCATCCTCGTTAAGTCCCAGTAAAAATTATATATAAAATGTTATCTTATCTGTCACCATATTGGTAGTATCTACCAGTATCACCATCAAACCAGTGCTGTAATGAGTTCAGGGAGCAATATCCCATTGACTTGACTGATTTATACCCAATTTCAACCCCCTTGAGGGGCCATACCCTGGGTGTATTCATGATTGCCCACCGTTTGCCCAGTTTATACTTAAAACTGGCCAAGAAGATACTTTGCTTTAAGTCCAATGGTAGTCTATTTCATAAGAGGGACTCTCTGGGATGTATTATCTATCTGACTAGCAGGTCTGTGTTTTAATGGAAGTTAAAATCTCCTGACTGGATGTTTAGTTTTGCAGATGTGCAGAAGGTTGCATAGGACTGAATCCTTCAAGGCTGTATAGACCAGATGGCGGTCACCTCTCGAGGGTCTGTAGGAACTGGAAAAGAGAATGAAAGATCCCTTTAAGGTAGCTTGGGTAACTCAAGGAAGATATAACCTTCATTATCTTACTGTAGAAATGCTGTGGTCTGGCAAGCTTTGTTATACGCTTCGATGAGTATTTAGCTAAGGTATCATTATGCTCAATTATGGACCTGATGACAGAGGAGAAAGAGACTGAGAACTTCCTTGGATCTGGATGAAATGCCCTCAGTGATTAGTCTGGCTAGGCAAAAGGCTTTCCTCACATTAGTAGATATATGACAATAGATGGATATAGTTATTAGAGGAACTGATACTTATGTTTGCAGAGATGATCTTGAACATCGAGTAGTGTTATGCTTGCCAGGAGCAAAAATAGAAGATGTGAAACAAGCCTTGGAATGCCTTAATGTAAGGAAGTATGGATCTGTTTTTATTCATGTTGCTACAAATGATGTCACCAACAAAGATTCTTTGACTGTTAGTAGGGAACTGACAGCCCTCCTAGATAGTATAGCTTGTACTGGTGTTAGGACATATTTTTAACAAATCACCTATAGAAAGGATAGTCAGGTCACTGTGAATGAAAAGATGTTTTGGATAAACACCTACATGGAAAAATGTCCTGTTTTAAAAAATGGAAATGTGTAGAGCATCCAGGCATTCTTTTGGGCACACACGTGTTCAGACAGGATGGTGTGCATTTCTGTAGATCTGGGAAGATAATCTTTGCAGCAGATATTTTGCAATATTTGACAAACACTAGCCATGATTTTTGCCAGGTCAAAAATTTAACAGTTCACAGACAGCAACATTTGATACATCTCTGATGGTTGTTAATGCTAGGAGCATTAATAATAGTTTTTTTTAGAAAATTTGCTACGTTCCCACAAGATTGATGTTATTGTTTGTGAAACATAGTTAAAGAACAATGACTGGAAAGCAATTCTGACAGGGTATAAATGTTTTTACTGTAACAGACATTCTAACAAAAAATCAGGTGGAGGTGTTATGATAGGGATTAAAGATAGCTATGAGACCTGTGATTATTACATGTTCAGTGATAACACCAATACTATAGACTGTGTAACTGTGACAATAAAGATAACCCTGGAACATATAACAATTGTTGGAGTGTATAGACCACCAAAGTCAAGTGCAGATGACCTAGAGAAATTCATACATTTCTTACATGAAACACAGGAGGGAAGAATAATATTAGCTGGGGACTTAAATTTACCAGAAACAGCCTGGAATAATATTGATTCGACAACGTTAGTAAAGAAATTATTCACAGAGTATATTCAGGAATAACAAATGCTTCAGATTGTAAAATACAAACTACCAGGGGACGGAATGTACTAGATATTGTTTGTGTTCCCAAAGAAATTACTGTAACTTCAAGTCAAGTTTTACCACCATTGATGTGCAGTGATCATGGGATTATTAAGGTTAATTTGTTGCTAGATAACTCTGCCAAACTGGAATCTAAGCCAATGCACAGAAGGTTAATTACAGATTATATGGAAGCAAAACAGTCACTGTGTAAAACCAACTGGAGTGAGTTGTGTAGTGGAAAAACTGCAGATGGAATGTGGAAAGTTTTGAAAGAGAAATTGTTTGAGTGCAAAAAGTCAAAAAAATGTTTAACATCAGGATCTAGGCACGCAACATCAGGGGGGTATATTTCCATAAGAACAAGATACCTGATTAAGGTAATAGACAAAAAATATAAGAAATGGAAGAGAGGTCGAACTGCAACTTTGAAAACTGAAATAAACAAGCACAACAAACAGATTAAGCATAGTCTTAGACAAGATCAAGAAAAATTTGAAGAAACTTTATATAAAGCTATTGAGCATAATAGGAAACCTTTTTATAGATGCATAAGATATGGAAGGAGTAAAGATACACAAATTGATAAACTGTGTGCAGATTCTAAAATTTATTTTCAGGCACAACAGATTATAGATATATTTACAAAATCTTATGCAAAACAGTTTGGCTCCACAAAAGGGGTGGGAAGTTGTCCTAGTGACATCCAGATAACCCCAGATACTAGAATCAAATTAGATTATATTGAAAAAGAACTGTGCAAACTGGATCCAAACAAAGAGCAGGGAGGAGATGGCATTAGTAATGATGACCTGAGAACATTTCAGCAAGAACTTGCAGTACCATTATATCAGTCCGGGTCTGAACTGTCTGCAAACAGCTACAGTTAACTTTGAACCTAACACCACTCTTAAGTATTCCACCAACCGTACTTTAACATTCTTATAAGAAGGCATGATCGGTCGGGTCTTGTCTGCAAACAGCACAGCCAACTTTGGTTTTTGTTATGTGGTCTACTCGTTTGTTTTTATCTTCATTTTCCTGAGCTGCACTGTGCTGTTGCTGTAAGCAGCACCACCACCACCACCACACACACATCTTCCTTCCTGTTTGTTGATTTAAACTATGACCACAGTAGCCTACTGATACAAGGTATATCCTGTTTTTCCTGAGAAATTAGAAAGAAAGACTTACAGCCTCCAGCAGTCCTCCCACCTTTATTGCACTCAAAACTCCCCATCTGACATGTACAAGCATACCTTTCCTTTGCTCACTGCATGCACCTCTCCTGCATATCTTACATCCTACCAAAAAGTCCATCATCCCCCCTAACCATCACCCATACTCAGCTCCCTCCCCACTAGCTCAAAACCATCCCTATGCACCCCCCCACATATTCTACCAACTATATTACCCAAACGTAAAGCCATCCCTACAACAACACACTAACCCACCACCATACCTATTACCCAGAGCACAATCATAAAGTTTCCATTATAAACAAACACATTCAAAAACTACATCCTGAGCAGAACCCTGCTAAACCCCTCACATTTACCAGTAGCAAATACACTTCCTAGGTTACAGCTAAGAGTAGGACCAGCCAACAAAAAAAGGTGGTGTGGTGTAATATACATAATCACAGCATAAACATCCAGATCTTAAAATCATCAGCTTACAAAATAGGCAATGAAGAATAAATATATACCAACCCAAAAAATTAACCAAAACAAAACCATCAACATAATTGTATGCTACTTCCCACCTGGCTAAAACATCTCTCTCCACCTAAAAACTCCCACAGTGCCAGTTCCCCCCCCAAAACCAAGATCTTAGGTGATTTCAATATTGACTGGCTTGACTGGCTGTTCTGGCAACAATCCCTCATGCCTTCACCCAACTAGTCCAGTCACCAACAAGGATAAATAAAAACTCCAGCAAGCACACTAACCTGGGTTGATACTAGTCAGTAAGAACCCCCAGTCATAGGCACAGGCAAACCACCAAGTCAGAGAAAAAAAAGGATATCTCTGTCAGAAAGTTCTTCCCATTTGTGGGAAAGTCTCACATATATATCCCTCCAAGCGGAAGGCGACCTCTGCCTAACTAACCAATGCCCCATAGCTATAGAGATGCATACACTCTCAGGTCTCAGACTACCTCCTACTAAACAACCTCTTTTCCAGTACTCAGCATGGATGGTCCAAACCATAGCACCACCACCACCTTACTCTCCTTTACTAACACTATCCCTCAGCAAAAAAACAATGACTCCCTCTATCTTCACTTTGCCATTTAAAGCATTCTATATGGTCCCATTGGTCCACAAACAACTTATCAACCCACCAAACATACTCAAAACAACTCTCACTTTTAACATCAAGCAAAAAGACAAACTGAATGGCAACCCACCTGAACACCAAATTGCTAGGCTAGAAATAGACAATAAACTAAAATTTGACATTCACATATCCACAAAAACTAAAGTCCACAAAAAGAAATAAACAACCTCAGATAATCAATTTCTCAACAAAGCATCAAAAAACCAAATCTAGATTCCAATACCTTATCTCCACCCTACTTTATGCCTCTAAGTACCAACCTGATCTAAAATGATCTAAACAAGCTAGAGACCTGCTAAACAAAAGGCTAGGGCCCACCAAGGGGTCACCAGCCACTCTCCACCCTCTCTCTACTTGCTGAACTGTGAACTCCCTCACTCCTTCAGTGGGTATCAACCTCACTTCACAAACTAACTAACCATCCACTAAAAAAATCACTTGCAGATCACTAAAACCAATAACTCTGCTGGTGAAGCACTATTCTCTCAGCGCCCATAGCCAAATTATGGAAATAACTCCCCACCCACCTCCGTATCATGCACCAACAACTTCAAAACTTTATAAAAAGCGCTAAAAAAATGCTGCTGGCTATGCCTGCACAACTCCCACTAATATCATCCAATGTACTATGTTCTTCATCTGTAAATATGTTGTAAGTAATTTCTATGTTAAATTGTTAATCGCTATGTAATCCAATGTAACTACTGTCTGTTTATTTTACTGTGGAGCTTTTCTCCCCCCCCTGAAAATGGAAAACCCCCACGGACCAGTCGGACACTCACAAAAATTTAAATAAATAACAAATAAATATTATTCACTAGGTCATATAAATATGGGGAGAGTCCTCAAGATTGGAGACATGCACTTATTAAACCTGTCTTTAAGGGAAAGAGGAGTAGGACAAACCCAGAATCATATAGACCCTTCAGTCTTTCATGTTGTGGAAAAATAATGGAGAAGGTAATACTGGATAAGTTATTGTCAGACCTGGATAGATTGGGACTTGAAACCATATATCAGCATGCATATGTTGAAAATAGATCTATTACCACCTGTAACATGATGTTCTATAACCATATAATAGCTATGAATGAAAAATTATGCTGTGATGTGATTTATATAGATTTAACTTCAGCATTTGACAGGGTCATACACGTAAACACCGATCAATAAATTAGTACAACTAGGTATTGATGTACTGTTGATAAGAGGGATAGCTGCATGGCTTACAAATATGACATGGCAAGTATCACACACCAACTGGACAGGTGAAATCCTTGGTTACAGTCAAGGTGTCACACAGGGCTCTGTCCTAGGCCCTTACTTGTTTAGCTTTTATCTTTCAGACTTTACTTTTTCATCTGAGGTGTTCTACAGTCTATATGCTGATGACCTGAACTTGGGTAAACTGATTACAAGCATTACGGATAAGGCATGTCTGCAAAATAATTTGACTAAATTGACCATTTGGGACAGGAGAATAATAAATACCTCAAAAACTAAGCATATGAGATTTGGGAGACATAAACTGAAAGGTGAATATTTAATATAGCACACAGTCATTGAAACTGTAGACTCATTTAAGGACCTGGGTATATGGGTAGATTCAGCTATGAGTTTTTCTAATCAAATCAACCAATTGGTTAATGATAGTTATAGAACTATAGGTTGTGTAAAAAGGTTATTTAAAGTCTAGGAAATCAAACATAATGAAATCATTGTTTGTTAGTTACATTAGACCCAAACTTGAGTATGGAATAGCAATATGGAAATCCTATAAGAAAACAAGCAGGTGTAAACTGGAAAGAGTACAGTGGAAATATACCAAGGGCATCCATTGATGTGACCATTTAAGTTATTATGAAAGACTAACATACCTGAGCTTGTACAGTGTCTCTTACAGATATGTAAGAGGAGATCTTATTCAGGTATATAGGGTATTTAGTGACAACTACCTCTGGGGATGTTTGGGGTTAACAAAAGTATTAGAGAATCATCAGACAGCTTATGTAGGAGATTCTACAGGAGTGAGAAGTGCACTAATTGGTTCTCTGACAGAGTAGCTGATGCATGGAACGGACTACCAAATTACATTAAAGTAAGTACTAGTTTAGATAGTTGTAAGAACAGCCTGGACATTTATTATGGGAACAAGTGTTTTGGTATATTGGCAAGCTAGAAGGGCATTTAATGCCTATGCTTGAAACATTTGTATGTATGTATAGTTCATTGTCAGTGAAAGTACTCAAGTTCCTAATAACTGACTCCCCTTTCAAAGGGGTATCACCTGTGTGGTAAGTGCCTGAGTGCCCAGTTTTACCAAAGAATGCAGTGCTTATGCCACAGTCTAGGGACAATGTATTGGTGCAGATTAGTCCCTTCTCAACCATTTTGAAGTCAGATGGGGGAGATGGGGAGAGTTTAATGAAAGCTCCAAGTTTGCAGTCAGGCACAAGTCCTTGATGCCTTGACATCCAAGAAATATATACCTAAGAAACGCAGTCCTAGAGCCAGTCCCTAGAGGAAACCACCGATGAAAGAAAAGACACTGCTCCATGCTATAATTGTGTTTTTTGTAAACCTTGATCCTTCTGTTACTTTTTCATATCCACAAACAAAGCATGTTTATGAATTTGATTGTTTTGTTACTTTTAACACAGAAAAAGAAAATCTAGTCTTAAGTTGTGTGCACAACATGCACTAGTTTTTATATAAGTAAATATAACAGAAAATTTAAGGAAAGAATTTCTGAACATCTTTCAGAAATTAGAAGGAATATACTCACTAATCCTTGACTCAGCATATTCACGACAATGGTACAGACCATGCATTTAAATTTAGAGTAATACAAAGGATATTTTTTAACATGAGAGGTGGTGGTGATCTAAATGCCACTGAATTAGCTGAATACAGGTGGATTTTAAAATTGCAGGCTGACCTTGCACCTGAATTAAATGCTTCAGTTAGTTTAAAGCCTGTATTAAAGCAAAAGCAAATGAAACTGAAGTGAATGTTGCTATTGACTGTCTGTATCTGTTGTGCTTTTTAAGTTGCTTTTGAACGCTCTTTATATGTGTTGCTGTGTCTTTAAACTTTAGGTTCTCTGCATAATAAGCTGAGCTCTTATTGGGTGATGAGATCATGTGCTCTATTTAAAAACTCTGTATTTGAACTGTGTTTTATATGCATTGAACAAGGGATTATTCCCAAAAGCTCTGCTTTTTGCATTTGGATTAAAATAAGTATGTTTTTTTATTTCTGGTGTTGAGATCCATTTTTTCTTGTTTTTACTTTTCTTCTATTTAAACAGTTGATCCCAAATACTCAGTTGCACTCCTTGAAGCTGAATGAGGGGTGAGCTATTTCCCAGGGACCATGTCTATCAGTCAAAGCCATATCATCTGGGTGTCATTTAGTGCTCCATCCCCCTGTTGTCAGCAAGTATAACTTCTTTAAGTTCAGTCCACTAAAATTGCCTTTTATATCTTGAATTTCTGTACTTGCATAAGTACATTTAATTGTGCTAGTTAAGGTAATTATTTCATTAGAAATTCAGCAAACATATCTAACAGTTAATTACCTGGCAGTACTAATCCACTACAAATATATATATACATATATATATATATATATATATATCTATATATATATATATATATATATATATATATATATATATATATATATATATATATATATATATATGTGTGTGTGTGTGTAAATATATATATATATATATATATATATATATATATATATATGTGTGTGTGTAGATACATATACATACATACATACACGCACACATATATATTTATATATATTTATATTTATTTGTAATTTGTTAACTGGGTTAGTCCAGCTGAGCCAGTGGCCCGTTTTCAGTGGCGATCCGAGGAGAAAAGCTCTTGACAGTTATTACAAAGTTACAAAAAAGAAAAACATCTGGCAATGAAGTTTTATGCAAACATTATAATAATGTGCTTTACATGAGAACATTAGAAATTTACAAAAGGCCTGAGAATGAAGTTTACATAAACATTACAATAAGGTGCATAACATACAGTACAAAGGTTACATTTTTTTGTTTGTTTTTAATCAACAAAAAGAGAGAGAGAGAGAGATGCAAATGAGATATGATGCATTCAACAGGTGGGTGTTAAGTGAGAGAGGTAGTAAGGTGGGATTTAAGTGGGATCATTGCAGTGATAGGTGTTGGCATTCAGGAGAAAAGCTTTAAGTTTGAATTTAAAGAGACTTGTGTTACAAATGATTCGGATGTTAAGTGGGAGTTTGTTCCATGCATGGGAAATACTATATTTTTAAAGAAGTTTACCAATGTTTTTGTTTGGTTTGTAGGTGTCCAGAAGGAGCTGGTCAGAGCTATGAAGAGTTCTGGAAGGGGTATAATGTGGTATTAGTGAGGATAGAGCAGGATAGGAAAGGGGTTTTAAAAGTAGAGTAGGAATCATTTGCAGCTGGGAGTGAAGCAGGGGCTGGGAGAAGTCAAGCCACTTAGTTGTTTTAGTGCATGTCAGTGATGAGATTTGTAGGGCTGGTTACTAGCAAATCTTGCAAAACTATAGTATGATTGACAGAGTTTATCCAAAAGGGTAGATTGTAGATGTGAAAAGATGGGGGAGGCATAAAGTAGACACAGAAGGAGGAAGGCCTGAGCTAGTTTCTGCCTAGAGTCAGGGTCTAGGTATTTTTTATGTCTGTAGAGTAGGCCAAGTTTTTGATTGGTCATTTTGATTCAGTGCTGAATATGGGTATCAAATTTTAATTGGTCATCGATAATAACACCAAGAAGTTTAGTATGTGGGTCAGGTTGTATGATGGTATTGTCGAGAGAAGAAATGGTGGAGATTATTTTAAGGTTAGAGAGAGTTTTTGGAAAAAATAGCAGTAGCTTTGTTTTTGTTTTTTTTTTTTTTTGTTTTGTTTTTTGAGGATTTAGAGGCCGCGGTGGTGCAGTTGTTAGTGTTGTCACCTCACAGCAAGAGGTTCTCCTGTTTGATTCTCAGCTGGAGCACCTTCTGTGAGGAGTCTGCATGCCCTCCCTGTGGTAGAGTAACGTTACAAACATGCAGGTAGGTGCGTGCGTGAATGGGCGTGCCTTCTTTGAAGCTTGGGATTCAGGCTGGCAACTTGGCACTGTAAAAATCCACTGCCAATCATTAGCAGACGGGAGTTCTGCTGTGGCAACCCCTAACCGGGAAAAGCCGAAAGACAGAATTAGTTAGTTGTTGGTTAGCCATTTTGCTACAGATAGGAAGCTATGTTGAGTAGTAGAGAGGAAGCTCGAGAAACTACTATCAGAACTGGTAATAAGGGTAGAGTCATCCACATATTATGTCAGGAAGGATGCTCTACAGGAAGCATGCAGTTGGTTTGTGAAAATATTAAAGGGCCAAGAATCGAGCCTTGAGCCACCCCAGTATGCACTGGTAAGTAAGGGGAGCAGGTGGCCTGCCATCTTCCTGATTGTTGTCTATTATTGAGATAGCTAGTGAACCATTTAATAGCAGAGGTAGATATGTTGAGTTGTGATAGTTTATTGAGACGTTTGGAGTGTGATATGGTGCCAAATGCTTTAGAAAGGTCAAGAAAGAGGCAAGAAACCAGTACATTTTTGTCCATGGCTTATGCAACAGTCTGAGTAAAGGACAGTAGGGCAGTAGATGTACTATGATGGGATCTGAAGCCATGTTGCATACAAGTTATGAGGTTATTATCTAGAAGGTATTTAATAAGCTGTCTGTGAATGGATTTTTCAAGGAGTTTAGATAGCTGAGAGGATAGCAATAGGTCTGTAGATGGAGATATATAAAATGTGTGTGTGTATATATAGGTACACACACACACACACACACACACACACACACACACACACACACACACACACGTTTCCTTTGCACTGGAGTCTGCTAACATGCCTGCTAATAGGCTGGCGTTTATGGTTATGATGACTTTCTATACCATTCTCTTCATATAGTTGTACCAGGTTTCTCTTGGTTACTGTAACTGTTTTGTCTTTAAAGAGTCTGTATCTGATATTAATCAAACCAAGAAGAATCTTCACAGTCTGGAGGGTGTGATGTTCACTTCCTAAATTATGTTATGCACTTAGTTCACTTAATAAAAATCGAACTGTAAAATATAACTTTAAAAAACGTGTTACAAAATGATCAAATAGAAATTAGTAGGTTTTATTTATTTATTTTATTTATTTATTTACATTTGTTGACCGGGAGTGTCCGACTGGACGTAGGTCCATTTTCAGCGGAGGCCCGGGGAGAAAAGCTCCACTGTTAAAATAAACAGACAGTAGTTACATTGGATTACATCATGATTAACAATTTGATTAACATAGCAATTAATTACAAACATATTTACAGATGAAGAACATAGTACATCAGTAGACAACTAGAATCTTTATCTGTGAAGTACATAACAGACATTAACAAATGTTACAATAAGAAGTTCCTGCTGTATAATAAGTACTAGGCTTATGAGCTTGCTATAATCAAGATAGTTAGTGGAGTGGAAAGAAAGGTAGTGGTTGGATGGGGTGGGTGATATTAGAGTAGGAGTTGCAAGGGCATAGCCAGCATGTTTTTAGGTGCGCTTTTAGTAAAGTGTTGAAGTGGGTGCATGATGGTACGGAGGTAATTGTGGGTGGGAGGGAGTTCCATAATTTGGCTATGGTGCAGGAGAATAGTGCTTCACCAGCAGAGTTATTGGCTTTAGTGATCTGCAAGTGATTTTTGTGATAGACCACAGTTGAGTTAAAAATGAAATATCCTTTATTGAAACACACAAACAAGTGATCCTAGTTGAGTATAATGAAAAACATCAAAAACATTCCTTATATATATATATATATATATATATATATATATATATATATATATATATATATATAAAATCAGGTTGTTTGGAGCAAAGGGAGTAGTTAGAGGGTGGTTTTGTTAAGAGCAATAAAAGCATTAAAATCACCCCTTTAGCCAAGTCCCCCTTAACACCATAGTGTAATCAGAAACTGTGCTAACTTGGAGACAAATTACAATATAATACCAGTTTATTAACCCTTTGTATAGACTAACCAATTAATCAAAACTTTATTAATTAAGAAACAAACTAAAAAGACTGACTAACAAAAAGATCTACTAATATGCATCTGCCAGAATAAATATTAATAAATATACAACTCTTAACAAAGATTGCCTTTGTATCAAATAAATACTAAATCAGATTTGTCTGTCAAAAAACAATCATAATATGAATGAACATGTATGTAGATATACAACTGGAAACCTAAGTAGGATGAAAAAAAAACATAAAAAATAAATGCTACGCTGGAAATACAGTGATAAATGTTAAAAAATAAAGCAATCAGGCCATGGGGATGTGTTAGTGTGGCATCTAAGTAAACAATTGATCTGAAGTAGGATATTCATTTGTCTGCAACCTGTGGGTTATGGATCCGATATCGGATCCGAACCGGCATAGTTTCCAGCTATGGATCCAAGCTCTCAGCTCCTCCCCTCACCCATAATGCCCTGCTCTACCCTCATGACCTCAGATCTTGTTTGCCGCGCTGGTAACTGGATGTGGTTTCTATAGCTCTCAGCTAAGTGGAATTTTCTTGTACTAAATTAGAATATTAGAATATTTTGCTTTCTTTAAACTTTTTTGTGAAAGTTGTAGGTTTTCTATTTTATTGACTGTTTTAGTTTAATTTTATTTACAGTAGTATATTTTATTCCCTCCCTCGCTGGCACGTGAGAGTGTGTGTGAGGCCTGTGTGCTTTTTATAGTTTATTGTTTTAAGTTACTTCTGTAACTTTTGGTTAATTTTGACTATGGCTGACCAGCCTAAGTCATTTTTCTTTCTCGAGTGTGGCCATAAGCTCTCACCGGCTGATGGCCACACACTGTGTTAGTGTCTTGGGTTGAACACCTCACATCTGGCTGTTCCATTTGTGCAGGGTTCAACCCCAGGGCACTGAGGGAGCGGAGGTCCAAGCTGGTCCTGGCGGGTCTTTACGCCCGGACTCGCCCGACCCCGCCTCCTTCGGGACTCCTGCGGCTGCAGCTGTTCCCTGTAGCACCCCTCCTGCTCCTGGGACTCAAACTCCCGCTTCAGGACAGGAGAGGGATGCATCTAAAAGGACCGGAGGGAGAAGCACCACAAGCGGGCCGAGACCTCTGTTTCGCCCCGCCAGCCAAGCTTCTCCCCGCTTCCTTGTTGCGGTCTCCTCCTTCTCGGCTCCGTCACCTGTGTGCTTCTCACCGGGTCCTGAGGAGGAGGAGACCCGATCCGGCGAGGCTATCGAGGAGGCATTCCAGGCCTACCTCGGTAGCCTCGCCGAGATCTACCCATAGCCTTTCGATGCTGATCTGGACCGGATGATGCGAAGGTTCATCCAGGCCCAGATGCAGATGGGAGTGTTTGCCTCCCCCTCGGGGAGCTCAACACCCTTTTCAAGCCTATTGCTCCTTCTCCACCCGCTTCCCGGTTCGGAGCAGCTGGAGCCGAGCAGCTGAGCCGGGAGGTCGGATCCGATAGTACTGGGTACTTCGGATCCGACCATGCCCTCGAAGGCCGGACCCGATCTCGAGCCTGGATCCGAGCTTCGGATCCGGGGATCAGTGCTCCTTCGGCGCCGTCTGTGTCGGAGCGCACTGTCCCTTCGGATCCGAGTGCTTGGCGCCGCTCGATCCACTCTTCGGATCCGAGGGGAGCCGATTGTCGGATCCTTTGGTCGAGGTCGGCTCCCCTTCGCTTTTGATGTAGTGGAGAGGGCTCTGTTGAGGGTCTCCGACCCCGGCACTTGCTTCGCTCCGCGCCTCCCTCTGCACTGGGCCAGGCTTCCACCATCCGGCCCCTGGGACAGCCCGCTTCTGTGCCCCAAGTTGCTCCTATGGAGCAAATTGCTGCTTGCGAGGACTCCTCTGACAGCCCCCAGAGGAGGCTCCTCGCAAGCATACGGCAAAGGAGGCACATTGACTCCCTGAGTCTCTCACTGAAGACACGGACTTGGAGGAAGGGAAGGCTCCCCACGGTCACCCCGAGGATGTCTCCTTCGGAGACATCATGGAAATGCTCCGACAGGGGTGGTCTGCCCCAAGTCTTCCTCGGACGAGTCCGTGTTCTTGGAGGCATTCAAACGGGCCCGTTTACCTCTTGGGTGTCCCCTGCCGACCCCTGGTGGACCTTATTACCACCAGGGCGTGGAAGGAACCGGACACCGTGGAGCCAATTCCCAAAAGACCTGATAAAATCTTTAGCCCGCGTTCTGACAGGACCCATTGGAGTAAGGGGCCTCCTGTAGATGCCATGTTGATGGCGGCGGCCACAAAGAGGAACTGGCTCAGGAGAGTCCTCAGTCCACCCACCGAGCAAGGAGTCTCGGATGATGGACCGCTTGGGAAGCGGATGTTCAGTTCGCGACCTTTTCGTAAGGGCGCTGAACTATTTACATGTTATTCGGATGCAGCGAGACCTTATTAAGGAGTACGCTGCATCCCCTGAGTCCATTTCGAGGAGGACAGAGCTCTGCACTCCACCAAAATGGCCACTCTTAGGTCAGTCACAAATACTTCTATGCGGCTACTCTCCCATGCTACGGAGGCGCCGCTAGAGCTGCGGGACAGGACTGGTCACTAGACGCCAGGCCTGGCTCCGCCACTGCGCATTTTTCTGAGCCCTTCAAGGCGCCGTTTAACGCCCCCTTTGATGGTTCTGCTCTGTTTGGCAAGACCGTTCGCGAGACGCTGACCCAGAGCGAGAAGGACGGGAAGACGCTGTCTGCCGTCGGAATCCGCTTCTCTGCACCCCAGAGGCCCTATTCTAGGAACCAAAAGGGTCAGAAGAAGATGTGGTTCCGAAAGTCGCAGCAGTCCCAGCCTGCTCCGGACAACCAGTCCTTCCGTGGCAGAGGAGGACAGGGAGGACGCCGCCCTAGAGGCAGAGGGGCTCCCAGAAACTTCGGGTCCAGGGAACCTTTCTCTGAACGGCCCGCAGCAGCCCTGAGGGCTGCCCGACTGCTCTACTCTGGAGGCAGTCGGGGACGTTGGGCACCTAGCGGCATGGGAGTCCATAACATCGGAGCGCTGGGTTCTCCAATTCATATCCAGGGGATATCGCATTCCTTTCCTTCACCTTCCAAAGATGAGTCCCTCCCAGACGCACTCACCCGGTCAAAGGGAGGCCGCTTAGCAGAAATTGGCCATCTGCTAGAGAAAAGAGCCATCCAGCCCGCTCCCCAGACCAGATCGGATCAGGGTTCTACTCCAGGTTCTTTTAGTGCCAAAAAGACGGGGAACTAAGACCAATCCTAGACCTCTCTCTCCTGAATCTGGCAGTCCCCAAAGAAAAATTCAATGGTCACTCTACAATCTATTCTCCCCTTCTGGGAGAATGCCACTGGATGTGCTCGATAGATCTCAAGGACGCGTACTACCACATCCTAATGGACAGACGCCCAGGAGGTTTCTCCGCTTCGCTGGGAGCCAGTCACTACCAGTTCCGGGTCCTTCCCTTTGGTCTCACCACAGCCCCCAGGGTGTTTACCAAAGTACTAGCAGTGGTAGCGCCCACCTGAGGCTTCAGGGGTGCAGGTCTTTCCCTACCTGGACGACTGGCTCCTTACCGCCCAACAAGGCATCTACTTCTCTCGGCGAGACTCCTTTCTCCATCTTGCTCCATTTCTGGGCATCACAATAAATACAAAAGTCCAACCTGGCACCCACTCAGCTCTTAGATTTCATAGGGGCCAGACTAGACACAAGGAGTTTACGAGCCTTCCTCACTGCGGACAGAGTTCTAAATCTGCAGCTCCAGGTGCGCGCCCTTCTCCATTCATGTTCTGTTCCAGCGGAGTTGGTCCTGAGGGCTCTAGGGTCCATGGCTTCGCCGATGGCACTTCTTCCTCTTGCCCGGCTCAGTATGCACGTTCCACAGTGGACGCCTTAGTACAGTGGTCATACCTTGCTCTGCGCATGTATCATCCCATAGCGATCAGCAAGGCTTGCAAGCGGTCCCTCTTGTGGTGGCTCCACTCCCCGGATCTCCACGAGGGTCGCCCATTTTGTGCTTCTCCCCCTCTCGCCACGGTGACCACGGACGCCTCCCGCCTCGGGTGGGGGGGGCACTTTTGGCCGGACAGTCCAAGGCACGTGGAACGATTCAGAGACCTTACTGCATATCAATGTTCTAGAGATGAGAGCAGTGCTCTTAGCGTTGCTAGCACTTCAGGACTTTCTTCCCTTGGGAACAATTGCGATTCAATCGGACAATATGTCTGTTGTCTGGTACATCAACAAGCAAGGGGAACAAGGTCTTACCCTCTTTGTCGAGAGGCCATGAGAGTTTGGGAATGGGCAATCTCCACCAATCGCTTTCATAGCAACGCACATTCCGGTCGGTCCAACATCCTAGCGGACAAGCTCAGTCGCACCATTCTGACCCCTTACGAGTGGTCTCTCAATTGTCAAGTAGCGGAACGATATTCGCACGGTGGGGAACCCC
The DNA here is from genome assembly GCF_019279795.1 of Protopterus annectens. Lineage (NCBI taxonomy): Eukaryota > Metazoa > Chordata > Ceratodontiformes > Protopteridae > Protopterus > Protopterus annectens. The sequence goes on from NC_056725.1 coordinate 845,520,968, forward strand.
TTCATGCGATCTTTTGCCTCTCCCTCAAACACCAAGTGCGACAGTTTTTCGCTTCTGATACCTCCTCCCGGAGGTACCCCAAGAGACGCTCTGGTGCATGCTTGGCCACCCGGTCTTCTGTATGCCTATCCACCCTTGCCTCTGATGCTGCAAGTACTTCAGAAAGCCTCTCGGTGGGTTGCAGAATGATTCTCATTGCTCCGCTCTGGCCTCGACAGATCTGGTTCCCCTTCCTAAGGTCTCACTCGGTGAATCCTCCTTGGATTCTAGACCCTATTCGGATCTGATATCCCATCCATCCTGCACTCCTCCTCCGAACCTGGACAGCCTGAAGCTGACCGCTTGGCTGCTCCAGTTCCACTCTTGATAAGGACTCCCGTATCTCTTCACCGGTAAAGGCTATTTTGGTGGCGCTCATAAACCATCCACTAGAAAGGTTTACGAAGCAAATGGAAACGCTTCTCTGTGTGGGCGGAGCGGCAAGGCCTAGATCCCTTCACGGTTCCTCTCCCGTAGTGCTGGATTTTCTAACCTCTCTTTAATGATGGTGCCAGCAGTTCCACAGTCAAAGTTCAACTGGCGGCAATTTCTCACTATCACATTGGTCAAGAGTCTAATCCTCTTATGTCAGCCAAATTGTGCAAAACTTTCTTAAAGGTACTTTCCTTCTCAGGCCCCTATTAAGCAAGCAGTTCCTCCTTGGGACCTTTCTTTGGTCCTACAGGCCTTGACCGCTCCCTTTCGAGCCCAGGGCTACAGTGGACCTCAAATTCTTGTCTTACAAGACAGCCTTTTGATAGCCATTACATCAGCCAAGAGAGTTTCTGAACTTCAAGCTTTATCAGCTAAACCTCCTTGCTTGGTTTTTTATCCGGACCGTGTCTCCCTCAGGACCAACCCGTCCTTCCTTCCTAAAATCGCTTCTGAAGCAAACATCAATCAATCCATTAACCTCCCTGTTTTCTTCCCTAAGTATGAAAACAAAGGTGAATATAGGCTACACTCACTAGATGTTCACAGGCAACTAAGATTTTATCTCAACAGGACAGCTGGTCATAGGCAATCCGACCAGCTGTTTATTTCCTTTGCAAAATTCAATTTGGGCAAGCCAATTTCCAAAGTTTCTCTGTCCCGCTGGATTTCACAGTGCATTTTATTGGCTTATCAAGCGTCAGGAAGGGCCGCACCGGAGGGTGTTCATGCCCATTCAACCCGGTCAGTATCTACCTCAGCAGCCTTCAAGGCTAGGATTCCTCTGGATGATATTTGTGCAGCAGCTACATGGGCTTCATCTCATACATTTATTTCTCACTATAAGTTGGATCTTGCATCCAGGGGTAGAGCATCCTTTGGCTCATGGTGCTCGGAATATCCTTCCATGATGGCCGCCCAAGATTCAGGTAGCTGGGGACTCTGTCCCACAGGTTGCAGACAATGAATATCCTACTTCAGATCTTGAAGTTATGTACTCACCATAACGTTCCATCTGAGTAGGTGTATTCATTTGTCTGCAACCATCCCGCCCTCCTATCCCCCTGGCCTTTCAGTTTCCTGCATATTACTTGTTACCCTTTTGAGGGTATTGTTGCTTTGGCAAACTCGATCTGAGGTCATGAGGGTAGAGCAGGGCATTATGGGTGAGGGGAGGAGCTGAGAGCTTGGATCCATAGCTGGAAACTATGCCGGTTCGGATCCGATATCGGATCCATAACCCACAGGTTGCAGACAAATGAATACACCTACTCAGATGGAACGTTATGGTGAGTACATAACTTCTAATTTTTTTTTTTTTTTGAGTGCACAACTGCACTTGAGAGTGATTGCAACCTTTAAAACAGAACAAAAAAGAAAGACTAACCCCACGTAGACTGTGTGCTCTACTGCCTAAAAGGAAAAAAATGTAACAAAAGTGTTTAAAATCTAAAGTAGCATTTAATGTGGAGCCATCAAAACTGATTAATGTATACGAGCCACCTAAAGTATGTTCTTTATAACACTGTATGTTAGTGCTAAAAAGTAAACAGGGTTTGATTTTTGTTTTTAAACACAATATAAGCAAGTAATGTCAGCATTAATCAGTCTCTTATCAGTCTCCCTTTAATCTGGGGCTGAACTATATTGCCATCAGAAGATCATGACAGAATATATGGTGCCAAGATAACTCAGCTTTCTGATCTTTTAAACGTACAATTTGAAAAAAAAATACTTTCTCACCTTTAGAGCAGTTTAAATTTAAATATTTTGTTAGCATAAGTCATAGATTCATAGGTAAGTATATACTAGGTTAATGACTAGTGGGGCATTTATAAGCCTAGCCATGTAACCCAAATGTATCCAATGTGCTATTTTGCCTTAGAGGTTGTTTGAAGGGGTGTATGATAGTTAGGGCATGATTTAACTGCTGCCTCTCTCTATCAGAGACATGGGTATCAGAGCAGGAATTAATTTTTGATTTCCCACCCACTGGTCCAGGTTACACTTGAATATGCTAAGGGCTCTGCTTCTCATGGATGGGAATCCTATTCCAGAGAATGGGAATTCTATGAGATACATACCTATCATTCCAACATGTCCTATTTAAATTGCAAGCAGCGTTTAAATTCTTGCATCTAGTAGTTCTGTGGCTGTTCATTTTGCAGATTTACAGAAGGCTCATCAGGGTGGGACCCAAGGATGCTTTGTATGCCATACATAAATTGCATCTCAGAAGTCTGCAGGAACTTGGAAGCAGGGCTTTGAGGCGATCTGTATACGGCATCGTGTTTACCCCCCCAATTTTGTCAGTCAGAAGATTTGCTATATCACCTGGTTCCATGAATGTGGCTTCAATTACCAACAGATCAGTACACTGTTGTGTGCTGCCTTTGAGGTTTTGGACATAATTGAGGAAGATCTCATGGATGTCCTTGGCCTGGGATGTTATCTTGCCTCAAAATTTGCTATGTTGTACTTATCAAATTAAATAGACAACTCTGAGAACTGAAGAGTTTTTATCATTGTTGGTGTTACATTTCTTTATTTTAGCTATGACTTCTTTTCTGTTGTGCAAACTATTTAATTTTGGATTCTACCAGGGTGGTTTGTTTTATAAGTTAGTTTTGGGCTTACTTCTGGTAGGCACAGACATCTCTATGGAGTCATTGAAATAGTTGTATGGTGCATCTGTGAACAATTCTGCATAGGCTGCTGTGTTATCTGGGTTTGAAGAGGCTTGACATTGTCATCAGTTATTACATAATAAAAGGTTGTTTGCCTTGGAGTAGTTCATAACTATGACAGGATTTACTGGTGTTACAGAATTAATTTTTATTTTGAAGAAGAATGCTCTCAGGTAAGATCTGACCACAAAGCATTCTCCCATGCTTGTGACCACTAGGTCCAATACAGTTGTACTTCTGGTAGGTGTAGGCACTATCTGGTCCAAGCTATTTGTGTTATAAAGTCTAGAAATTTCTGCACCTGCAAATTTGGGTTTGTGTGGGATTTCCAGTTTAGTGAGGGATAATTAAAGTCCCCCAAGAGTATGGTATTTGGTTGAATGGTGAGTGTCTCCATTAGGTCTAAGTATGAGTTATGACTTTCATGGGACATAGAGGATGACCTGTAGAATGCTACGATTATGGTATGGGACTTTGTCCATGGTCCAGCGTGTCATCCTGTTTAACCAACCCAAAGGTATACTTGTTGTTGATGTAGATAGACGTGTCCACCTTTAGTCCCTGTCTGTGCAGTTGCTGGTCTGATTGTGTGGAAGGCACTGAAGCCTTGCACTGCTGAAGGTATTATCTGTGGCTATAAACCATGTTTTGGTACTTGTACAGATGTCTGCATTCCCCAAGATGAAGAGAGTTTGTAGGGAGTAGAGCTTCTTGTTTAGACTCCTGGCATTCTGCAGTAATGCCTTTCCTTGGATAGATTTTGCTATATTGGAAGCTTTGTCAATTTGGCATTGCCTAAAATGGCTGTTGGGGAAGATGATATTTTTAGCCAATATTCAAAAGCCTATAGGAGCCCATCCTTGTCAAAGCAATGTGATTTGTTACCCACATAATCCCGCACTAACAGGGCCGGCTTTAGCCGAAATGGCACCCTAGGCAAAGTAGTGCTCCGGTGCCCCTTAAGCCCCACCCACACCACACATGAAACACCCCTATTTGAGCCACACTCACTGGGTCATTCCCCACGAAAGCCACTCCAGTCATTTCCTTAAATTATTTAAATGCTTAGGAAGAAAAAGATGCCATGTAATGTAGTTAAACTGCAGCTACCTTTGCATATGTATTTTCTACTTGAAATACCAGCACCAGATCATGGTCAAATAGGGTCCTAGGAAGGGTAATAGCCCACCACCCCAGAGCAGGCCCTCCTGCAGCAACCCCCTCCTCAGCCATTCCAGTGTTCCATTATTTGGTTATCTCACCAGTTACCATGCATACTGTTCTGTTGGCCTCTACAGTGATTACAGATATTGAAATAAAATAGCACAAACACAGATAGCCATTTGCTAAACAATACAGTCTCACAATGAAAACAGGCTTAGCATGAACAGTAAACTTCGCTGCCCTTGAAACTTACATTCATTGAAATGGCAAAACTCACATTCATTGAAATGGCATGAAAACCCACATTCATAGAAATGCATCTGGTTATTGGAGAATTAAGTTTACCTTCAGACTGTTTTCAAAACAGACTCCTTACACACATTTTTAGGGTCATGCATTACATATATTTATTCTTTAATTCACTTTCCTGATTGTATTGAATTATATTGAATTATATTCCTTGTATAATACAGCACCACTTGTTAGAATATGTTTTAAATTTGTAGTTTTGAACATTCTTTTAATAAGCAATGAAACAAAATGTATGAACCAATAACTACCCATTTCAGAAAATTTCAACAATAAAAGGCCACTCAAGACTTCTATCATTACAATCCACCAATATTATTCCACACACACAATCTCTGCAGAAGTAAAATCATCTGAATTCCACATTAAAGAAATCTGTAACTAATGAAGAGGATGCTACTGGCAAACAACTTTACATATCAATGTTATCTACAAATTCCGTGCCTGCTGCCCTTAAAAAAATGAATTGCCTATATTACATTAAAAAATTGGTAAGTTGGTAATATTGCAATAGGAAATGACTAACAAGTTCACTGTCACTAGGCACCTCATACAAAAGGACATATTCAGGAGTGTAGAACCCCTATCCCCCTTATAATGCACCAAACAATCAACAATCATATGGACACTGCATATCAGTACTCCATCTGCATGGTGTGGGAGTGGAATCTACAGCCTTCTGCACCAAAGGTAATTATACAACTAACACTGCTTTCAGATTCTACAACACAGTGTGCCATTTGATAAACAAAAAACAGCTAGTTGCACATTGAGAACATTTACACTTGTTACAGTGTGTTAAATTTGTAGTTTTGAACATTTTTCCAGTAAGTAAGGAAACAAAATGTATGACCCAATAATGACAAAACTGCCCATTTCAGAACATTTTAACCATAAAGGCCCCTCAAACTTCCTCAAACATTATCAGTAAGCACAATCTCTGCAAAAGTAAAATTCGTCTGACTAATTCTACATTAGAGATTTGTAACCAATGAAGAGGCGGTTACCGGCAAATAACTTTACATTTCACTGTTCCATCTACAAATTCAGTGCTTGCTGCCCTTGAATTAATTGCCTACATTGCATTAAAGAAAAAAATGGTACACTGGTAATATTGTAATAGAGAATGACTGAGAAACAGACAAGTTCATAGTTACTAGGCATCTTAAACAAAGGCCGGCACACTAAGCAATGCAGAACCCCTATCCCCTCTTAAAATGCAACAAATAATTGTCAACTAGGACATTACATACCATGCCACTGTACCTCTCAACCTCTTAGCACAAGAAATCTGAACAAAGCCTAAAATAATGGGTGGGGGGGTGCAAAGGCCTCCAAACAGGGGCAGATTATAAATATTGCTCTTATAGACTTAGAAAGTTGCTAGAATAGCAGCATTTGTCTTAGCATGCATTTTCTGAAGGAAATAAAGGCTTAAAATCAAATGTATGACATGTAGTTATTTAAATCCTCACTGATTTGCCAGGAAAACCACAGGAATAGGTCAAAAATATGAGGCAAAAGTCTGGACAGTTGAGAGGTATGCCTACCTCTCAACCTCTTAGGCTTTGTCCAGATTTCTTGCAGTAACATGATGTAGATGCAATGGTAGAAAAAGTAGGGATAGATTTTAAATATTGCACTTTTGTAACTTAGAAGGTTGATTTTTTTGATCTACAAAAACACTAACATAAAACTGCTTAGCTTAAGATCATTCTTACATCAAAATGGCCCGCAAAAAAAAAACGGGTATTATACAACTAATACCAGTATTTGAAAAAAACACAAAGTAAAGACACAAATAACGGGACAAAGGTCCAAAAATAGGGACATTTTTTAATATTGCTCTTACAACCTTAAAACGTTGATTGAATAAAAGGTTTTGCACTAACATAAATTTTCTGAATGGTATGAAGCCTAAAACTCAAATGTCTGTCAATGTTTTCTGACTTAAGTCCTCAATGATTTGCCAGAAAAACCACAATTTAAGAGTAATAGACCAAAATATGAGGCACAAATCTGGACATTCCACAAAAATCTGTACAGTTATTTGTCTTTCGGCTTTTCCCAGTTAGGGGTCGCCACAGTGGAACTCCGGTGTGCTAATGATTGGCAGTTGGTTTTTATGGTGTCGAGTTGCCAGCCCGATGCCCAACCTTCAATGAAGGCATGCCCATTCAATGCATATCTTTCGAATGCCCACTCAACCGTGGGGAGGACGTAGCAGACTCCACACAAGGCACTCCCAACCCAAGGCGAGAATCGAATGGGAGAACCTCTTGCTGTGAGGCAATGCTACCGCTACACCACCATGGAAATACAAAAAAAATCTGTACAGTTGAGAGGTATAAATATATATATATATATATATATATATATATATATATATATATATATGAAAATCATTATTTTAGGTGATTAAATGGTAAATCACAAAACTACAAAATTTGAGGACAGTTGAGAGGTATGTTGCACACAGACACAGCTGCTCTCTCTCATAGCAACACACACACACATACACACTCTCTCACAAAGAGCAGTGTTGGCACTAACTTATGAAGCTGCATGAATATCACCACTTCATAAATTAATGCCAATACTGTATTTGCTGCAGTGCTGATCGTCGTAGCGCCAGAGCGCTTATTGTGTGGAGTGATTTTGTAGTAATTGTATCAAGCTATAGTTTTAGCAATCAGCTTGCTACAATGACAAATACTGTGTGAATCAGAGATTAAATGTTATGAGGGGCACATAACAATTACATGAAATAAGCAACCCTCCAGCTATTTTGTACACCTCAAGTGCTGACTTCTAAGTAGATGCATAATTTCAAAGTGAAGATATTACAGTACTCTGCTGCAGTTCTGTTTGATTTCTGCAACTAGAAACAAAGGGAAAAAAATGACTTCATATCACAATAACAGAGCTGTTAAGTCTCTGTATTTGCAATAATATACATAGCTATGTTTTCTGTTACTGTAAATAAAATAAACGGCAAGTCCCATCTATGATAACAGAATTGCAAGCAGCATTGCCTATGAATGAAGAAAGTTGGGTACTTAGGTACACCAAAACTTTATTTAAATTAAATGTCTCTGGAAACTTCAGCTTTGTAGCTATGTATAAACAGATTACACAAATCTGTGGCCATGCAAAGTCATGCTGTCCTTCACAGAAATAAATGCGTTTAGGAACTGTAAATATAAAAATGGTTCCTAAACTGCTGAAGGGGATAGTTATTTACATAGAAGAGCACATAGGAGGGGGTGTCAGACTACAGAAAGCAATGGGCGTTATGAGCAATTGAGATGGGTGTCTGATCCAGCACTAAAGCATCGTGAAAATAAGGAAGGAGAAAACATGGCTTAGAGTACCGCTTTCCTTGTAAGAAAAACTGCAAAACGAGGCAAAATGCACAGTACTTTGTAGTTTGTGTATATTTTGAACGGGTGAGATCAAATGTTAGGGAGGAAAGACTTGATTAATAAAAGACAATATTGATATGATCCCGTAGTTGTCCTTTAAAGGTAGTAGAAGCCTCCTGATCATACTGCAGGTATAAAAGTGGAAGGGCACTCGCCCCTCCCCCTCGCCCTACGATTCTGGCACCCTAAGGTTTATTTATTCATTTTAATTAATGTACTTTTCTTATGTGTTCACATAATAAGAAAAGTAAATTAATTAAAATAAATTAACACAAACTGCGCCCTTTACTAGGCCGGCCTGTACGGCGCCCTAGGCGGTTGCCTAGTTCACCTATGCCTAAGGCCGGCTGTGCGCACTAACAAATATTCTATCTCCAATAGAATGACACCAGAAACTAAGCCAATTATTAAATTCAATGATCTTCTGTTCATATTATGGTATTGTCCTTGGTGAAGGTAGAATGCTGCTCAATGCTAGGCAAATACCAGCCTTTAACACATAGAGAGCTTCATAATGTCGCTCTTCCTATAGTCTAGAGAGGTATGTCTCAAGTCATTTTCTCCTCCAAGGGCTATGACTGACTCATACTGGTACCTATGGTGCACTGACTTGACTGCATGTATAACTTGGTGGATCCTGGTCCCTGATAGGCAACTGGCTGCTATTTTCTCCTTGTTCAGCCTGGTGAGTGGGGCATCAGTATGTTATCCTGTGGAGCCCCTATGACTAGAGCTCTGGGTAGTGTATTGGTCTGCCTTATGGGTTTAGTGGTTGAGTTGTACTGAGACTAGCCGTATGTGCAGTGTTAGGATTTGCTTCCTTTGAGTGCTTCTGAGTTTATGGAGGATAATTTTTGCAGGTGGAAAGTCTGGGAGGTCTTTGGGATTTGGCAAAATTGTTTTTTTAAGTACCTCAACTTTTGTAGGTTTATGTGTAGAGTGCATATTATGTGTGGTGAGAGTTGCATGTGTGTTTCTGACAACTTATTAATATACTGACAACTGCTTAATATACTAATGAAATAATTGCACTCAAATTACAGCTAGCCACATAGTGAATCTGGAAGTAAAAAAAAACATGATCTATTACATCATCTGGCAAGCGCTTACACTGTTTGTTTAGATGTAATGGTCATCAAAGCTTACCTAAAATGATCTCCCTTAAACCATAGAGGGAGGCTGATGCTCTAATGTGCTGGGCTGTTTTTTTCTTGCAGCTGTAAATAAAACAACAAATTCTGTCAGAACACCCAATGACACTATAAACATTCTTAAAAGTACATGATGCTTATAGTAATTTTCCATGTCTCTGTTTGTAATAGCATTTGGGAGTATGAATATTGTAGCAGAAGACCATATAACTTGATCACAGTGAAACGGAGGTGTACCAGTCAGAAAATATTTTTATATGGGGGGGGGGGGGTAGGTTGTGTATTAAAATAACTAGGAGGTAGGTTGTGTATTAAAATAAACCAGAATGGTGGGTTTGTTGGTGTGTGTGTGTGTGTGTGTGTGTGTGTGTGTGTGTGTGTGTGTGTGTGTGTGTGTGTGTGTGTGTGTGTGTGTGTGTGTGTGTGTGTGTCTGTGTGTGTGTGTGTGTGTGTGTGTGTCTTTCTGTCTGTGTACGGATGGAGATAAGCTGATATACATTACTGTGGCCAGAGATGTTAAACTTTGTGTACAATCAAACACAAGATGTTGACCCATTCAGAAAATGTTTATTTTGTAGGATGTGGATTGAGTTTGCGAGTGCAACAAATTCAGTCTGGTTTGTCAACAGCAGTGTAAGTGCATGTGTGAAAACAATCCAAACTACTTTATTCTTGTCAAAACTTTAACTTGATCTCAGTCAAACATCACTCATGTGCCCGTCAAAAGTAGTTATTTTAGGGGGTAGTCCTGCTTCACATTAACATTCCTTGTTTAACATCTGTCTCCCTTTTTTAACAGAACTGAAATTTGTTAGCCAGTCTCATTAATAAAAGTCAGGTGACTTCAAATGGTAACATGGACAAAATAAATTGAGAGATTTACTCTGTCTGAATCTTTCAGTCAGTTGTGAAGTTTCTTTATCACTGGCTCACCCTAGGAGCTCCCCCACTTTGTCTCTGCAAGGCCAGAGCTGTAGGTAAAATTCTGAGAACAGTACAAAACAGAAAAACATGCAAACTTCGAGATGGTTGATTGGATTTAAAACTAAACCACTGATCGCAGGACTTTACATTGAGCCATGTGGACAGTACCAGCTTCACAGGTAAAACTTTGTCTTCTCTGAAAGAGATGTATTGCTACTAAAGTCACCATTATCCTTTTCTCAAAATGTCCGAATATAGCAGTTGTAGAGTTTAAGCAACAGATAAACAGTATTTCTCACGAAGTATTATACTTTTTAATGCACCACAAAATGGGCCTACTTTGTCAAAACTATAGCAAAAAAGATAGTGACAGATGAAATAAGCAATGCACTTTGAAACACTGGGATGTTCAGTCCAGTAGATGAACTGGCAGTAGCACTCAGTTCAGTTTCACAATACTATGAATCAAGCAATAAACTAATGTCTTTTGGCTTTTCCTGGTTGAACTCCAGTCTGCTAATGATTGGCAGTGGATTTTTACGGTGCCGAGGTGCCAGCCCGACACTCAACCTTCAAAGAAAGCACACCCATTCACGTACACACCTACCTGCATGTCTTTTAAACATCACTCAACCGCGGGGAGGGCATGCAGACTCCACACAGAAGGCTCTCCAGCCGAGAATCTAACCAGAGAACCTCTTGCTGTGAGGCGACGACACTAACCGCTGCACCAAGCAATACAGACTCTTAATGCCCAGGGTTTTATGAGAGAAACTCACAAAGCATTTTACCTCTTACTAAGTAGCTTATGCTTTAAGCAATACCAACACTCCATTAGGAGGGACGTTCATGGTCAGTCATAGATTTCAAACTGGACTTCCATTTCAGGGCCAACTGCTCCTGCCTTAGGCTGTCTATCCTTTCACAAAACCTCTCAAGCTGCCTCTAAATTCTGATTCCAAATAACTTCAGCCATATTACATTTTCCTGGTCTATAAAAGGCAAGGATACTCTGCATATTTGCATGTCCTGGCCCTCTGATATCTTGGCTTAAAGGGACCAGACCCTATTTCTTTGCCTAAGTGAGGACTGCCATACAATAACTCTGCCCCCCACCACCACCACCACCACCACCAGATACAGCACCACATGTGCATTCCTAGCTCTGGCTCTCTAAATGTCCCCTTTTCTGTCTAAATTTATTATCTGTTAGACATTCACCCAGTGGAACCACTAGGCTTATGTTATGGATAACACTGGGAATATTGTATAAGCTATTTTTATTGTGGTGGCACAAACTGGGAAGATATTTGATCCTAAAGCTAAATGGCTGTAAACGCTAGGGTCCATGTGCTGATCCACACATTTCCTTCCTTTTTTTGGTAAAAACTTTGGCCACTGGTCATGCTTCTTCCAAAGTGAATTCTCAACCTGACAGATATTTGAGGGGCCCTAAAGCACTTCTAGGGGCCAGGCACTCCTGTGTTGCAGAGTATCTAGCCTGTGCTTTACTTGTTTCTTGCTATTATAACAAATTGGATGTTCCCAGTTGTCCACCTTCTGGGTCAGCATTGCTCCCAACCTCTGAAGAATCTGTGTATGCAATGACTGGCCTGGTGAAGTTATGGGACACTAGAACAGGTCCAATATAAAGGCTTTGTTTCAGCCTTTTCAGCTTCTGGTGTCAACTTGATCTGTTTAGGTAGTATCCGGTGGCTCAAGTTCATAATTCTTCACAAGTGTGTATTAGAATGGTTTGCCCAATATTTGGCCTACAATGACAAGTTGGACAACCATACCATTGAGGTCCTCCATACCTTAATGAAACTAGTATTGTACAACAGCTATGTCTGGTTTGAAGGTTCCATCTTTAAACAGAAAACTGGAGTTGCAATGGAGGCAGCATGTGCTCCCACCCATTCTTGCCAACATGGTATTGGCACAATGGGACTACATTTTAACTGAATCTGAATTTGTAGACTGATGGACATTTTATGGACATTTCATGGATGATATCCTTTCTGGACATATATAGATTCCCAGTTGGATGAATGTTTCCAGTATATTAATAAAACTACTGATTAAGGTTACGATTAAAAAAGCCTATAAAACTGTCTATTATTTAGATGTTGAAATTAATATTGACCACCAAAGTAGGAGCTTTATAGGAAACTAACTTATTCCAACACACTACTTCATTTTGATAGTTGCCATCCGAAGCATCAGAAGACAATTCTTGTTAAGAGGCAACTTGTAAGGATAGCATGTATGGTTTCCTCGCTGGAAGGATTTTTCTTGCAGAGTGGAAAATTAAAAACAATGTTATTTGATAGGGGGGTACCCAAAGTGGGTTTTAGAACAAATTTTAGGGAGGCATACCACAAAAGAATCAGTGTTTTTTTTACAAACCCCTTTTAGGGAGTAACCCCCTTAATACCACCAAAAATCAAAATGGTAATAGTATATTTCATAAGGCATTTACAACAACTTTACAATAGTGATGCACATGCTGTTAGGGGGATCTTGGAAAACAACTGGCAAATGCTGGACATAGGTGGACTTGATTTGAGAAAAGTTGGACATGCACCCCTAGTTACTTTTAGGAGAGATTGGAACATTAAGACATTTTTGGAATTGGGGGAACGGTTCTGTTAGAAATAGCAATTAAATGGTGGGGATGAGTAAGTGTGGTAGGTATTCAATGTATCTTCATTTTGGAAGGCAAATATACAATTATTCATGGATTTAGGAGAATTATATCCCCCAAAAAATGCAATTGTCACACTAAAATGGTGGTTTACATTGCCCTGTGCAGACAGTGTAATGCATTTTATATTGGCAAAACAGAGAGATGTCTTATAGGTTCATAGGTAGGTACTAGGCTATCAGCCCAATGGCCTACGTAAGCCTAGCCAGCAAGGTTCCATGGCTTACGCCACCCAAGAAAGTTATTTTCCTGTGCCACTGTCGAGCAGAGACACAGAAGTGATCCCTGGGGTGTATTTCCTATTTTCCATCCACTCATCAAGATTTTTCTTGAAGAGTGCTAATGAAGAACTTTGCTTGACATAGATGGGTAGCTTGTTCCAGAGTATAGGAAGTCTCGGACAGGAATCTATCCCTCCAGCATGTCCTGTTTATTGTGGTGATAAGGTTTAGGTCCCTAGAGCGTGTAGCTCGGAGGGATTGGGATTTCTTTAGGTGTAGCATGTCCAACAGCTCTGGGTTTGACATAGCTTTACATCTTAGGCAGAGATCACCTCTGAGTAGGCGATATGCTACGGAGTAAAGCTAGAGTTTTTTGAGGCGGTCAGTGTAGGGCATTAGTTTGAGGCCAGTAATCCTCTTTGTGAGGTACTTCTGTGGCCTTTCCAGCTGCTGCAGATGTCTTGTGAGGTACATTCCAAAAGGGGCATTGCACTCTATAATGGGTCTAATGAGTGTCGAGTAGATGGGAACAATGACCTATTTTTTCCTGGATGAGAGTCCTTTTATGATGAGGTGTTTCACGTAGAAGGACTTCCTGACTACTGTTTCGATGTGACTATCAAAGGAGAGACTACTGTCCACCTGGGTCCCAAGGTCTCTTATCACGCATTCGGTGTTAAGTAGATTGCTGCCTAGGTGGTAGTTCATGGGTACAGAGTTTTTACCAAAGGAGATGACACTACACTTTTTGGCATTGAGCTTGAGGCCATGGCTCTGACACCAGGTATGTGTCTCAGTGAGGCCCTTCTGTAGGATGTCCACATCATTTGGGGACTTGACTATGGCTCCTAGTTTGCAGTCATCTGCGAACTTCATTAGCCAGAGGCCTTCTGTGTTAGCCTGTACTTCAGAGAAGTAGATACCAAACAGGAGAGGTAACATATATGTATGTGAATATCTGAGGGACATTAGGAATAAAAATCAGACCAACACACTTTTTAGGCATATACAAAAAATGGAAGGGCACACCTTTGTTTTTGTTTTTTTATAATGGATACGTTCCAACATGATCAGCAAGGTGGACCTATAAAAATTAAATTAGAATGTAAAGAGATGGAGTGGTCACTAAAAACAAATGCAACAGGACCACATTATATATGGTAGACTTTTTAAGTTATCTTATTTTAACAATTGTAAATTACTAGGTTTATATTCTTTTAATTTAATTGGTCCCCATGGCCCCATTGTAATATTATTTGGTAGAGAGGATGAGCTTGCTATAAAGCTGTTTTAAATTCCTTGGATTTGTTATTCTGGTGAAGTCCTGTTCTATCTAGAGCTGAAAGTGCTAAGTTTTAAATAAACAGAAGTATTTTTCAGTTAAAGAATATCTGCTTGTGGTTCAGGTTTGTGGCGATTTGATATTTAAGGTACTGCTTTTTGGTGGTTTGAGGTTACACTTTATATACAGTTTTCACTCTTGCCTAGATAGAGTGGTTTCATCCTCCAGTTTTGGAGAAAATAAATTTCATATACTATCCAGCAATGCCCAAGAAAGTACTTGTCTGTCTCTGTTTGTGGCACAGGCCTCTTGTTTATAGTCTCAACCTTTTCTTTTTCTGTCTTTCTGCCTTCAGGTTGCACCAAATGTAAGTATTCATATTAATATGTTTTATATATTAAACCCATTTATTCAGTACATTTTATAATCTATTTTTCTGGAATTATTTTTCACCTCTCAAGATTCTTAAATTTGTATTAGATTTTTTATCAGAAGCCATTTTATCAGAGGTCATTTTATTGTATTTTATTCTATTCTGTTTTAACACGTTAGCCAATGAGTTTAACTGTGACAGCTTCCTCATTTTAGATGTTTCATGTTAGCTGGTCAATAGTTGCTTCCTGTTTTTCACATAATGGTCTTTATGACTTTGTGTGAACAATGTTCTCAAGATTATTGATGTCTTTGGTCGATTGGATGGTAAACAGAAGAAGTTTTTAAATGTTCTTATGGTACGTAATTCCAGTGATTTACTTTGCCTATATAGAGATGACCACAGATTTCTTATTTTTGATTATTTATATGGAAGGTGCTCACAGCTTACCCCTTGTTATTCAGACAATGACTTTGTGTGAATACCACTCTTAATTGATGTTTTAATGTTTTAAGTGGTAAATATATAACATTTTTTCTAATGATTTTAGAATGTGTGTAGTCCATTGTGTCTACACAGACACCAACTTTTTTGTTATCAGGGATTTCCTGTATGTTAGTGGTTTCTCACTTTAAAATAAAAATTGTGAGGTAGAGCTGGCATTTTATTAATGAATGTGTTAATCTGTTTATTACACATCTTGGGTCCCTAAAAATTAATGGGATTGGATGACAATTGATTATAAGAGTTACCATTTAGACTTAAATGTATTTATTTTATTTATTTATTTGTTTATTTTTGACATGTATTGATCAGGAAAGTCTACTGGGTCAGAATAACCCATTTTCAGTGGAGGCCTGGGAAGAAAAGCTCCAGTAACAACTAGAAAATTACTACAAACAGCTAAACAAAAATTATTATACAACAGGATAATATTTACAGTAATAAAAAACATACAAATAGCCTTCCTTAGTGATAGAAACATACATGCAGAGTACAATGTCATTATGCAGTGAAAATAAATGACAGTAGAACTTGCACAGTATATAAATGGATAACTTGTTGACATTCAAGCATAAGCAATAATGACAAACTATATTATGTACAAAATGAAGGAGATTATACTTTTGCCTTGTGAAAGTTTAAGGATTAAATCTTGATTAGTATGCTAGGGGAAAGTCACAGAAGTACAGTTGGTTTACTAGTATTTCAGTTGATCTAAAAAAGGGGTATTCTAGTCAGTAAACTCATCGGTGTTGGTTTATGGTGGTATGAAGTTCTGACCACAAGGACAGATGTGATTATTAAGAAAGTGCTTTTTTAGGGTAACTTTGAAGGTTTTTATAGACTCAGTTTGTGTTATGGTGGTGGGGGGGGGGCATTCCATAGCTTTGCTATGGAGTAAGAGTATAAGCTCTGCCCAGCTTTCTTATTAGGTTTGTATACAGTTAGAATCTGTACATTTCGGGTTGGGATGTAGGATTGTACAATAGAATGTAGTGATGGGTAGTTATTTGAATTGTATATTAACTTATGAGCAAGAGTTAGTTGAATGTTTTGGAGGTAATGTGGGAATTCCAGCCATTTTAATTCTTGGCGTGACAATGGTGAGTGCAGTTTTGCAGTCCAGAAGCAATTTTATAATATGATTATAGTTTATTGCTTAGGGATGTGTGAAGGTTGGTAATGACGGGGGAACCATAGAGGAGTGAGGGAAGTAGGAGGAAATGTGCCAGTTTTATTCTTGTGGGCTTATCCATATAGAGTTTGTCTGTATAGTTTACCTAGTTTTGAGTGTGTTTTGATCGTGTTAAGAATGTGTTATAATCTATAGTGATGCCCAGAAGTTTAGCTGTTTATACTACTTCAGTTTCCTTATTATATTATTTAGGGAGGAGATTTTGAACTCTTGTGTGGGTGTTTTGGAAGAGAATATTAGTTGTTTGGATTTTTTGTGATTAAGTAGTAATTGAACTTTGTTTGGCCATGTTTCTATGTTTGCGAAGGTGTTTTGTGTTATTTTGAGGAGATCTGGGAAGTTGCTGGCCGAGGATATAACAGTAGAATGAACAGCATACTGGATGAGGGAACTATGTAGGGAGACTTGATGGAGATTATTTATAAATACATTAAAAAGTAATGGTCAAAGAATGGAGCCCTGAGGGACACTTACTCTATTAACCAGATAACCAGATTGATTATTTTTCAGGTAGCTAGTAAACCAGGTAATGGTATGTTCAGTACATCCTAATGCTTCTAATTGTTGGTTTAGTTTGATATGTGATACAATGTTGAAAGCTTTGGATAGATCTAATAAAACTACTGATGTCAGTAGACCAAAGTTCAAAGCTTGTTCAGGGTATTGGTGAAAGAAATTAAGGCTGTAATAGTACTATGTGTGGGGCAGAAACCATGGTGGGTTTGGCTAAGAGATTATTGTCTGTGAGATGTTTTAATACTTGGCTGTATGTACACTTTTCTAGTATTTTAGATAATGGTGAGAGAATGGAAATGTGTCAGTAGTTGGTTGTTGCTGTAAGAAGTACTTTTAGCTCTCATGACATCTGGTTCATGTAACAGATGAAAGCTGTTTCTTAACTCGTGTTCAACTGATTTGTTTGTGTAGTAAAAGTCTTTAAAACAGTTCCGCATCGTAGATCATTTGCAAAGTGCAAGTTTCCTGGGAGGACCATCAACAGTACACCTTTTGGTCTCTTGGTTTGGTTTGTACATTGAGGTGCTTTTTCTGTGGCATTTGATCGCCCTTCTTCAGCTATGTACCTTGACTATTCCTACGTGTGCCTTCTGGAGCATTAACATTACGCCTGGCCTGCCTTAGTGACTCTACAACTGCTTGCACCTTGGAAAGGTGAGAAGCATATCCTTTCAAAAGGATGACAGTCATCCAAATAAAGTAGTAGCACAAGTAAGCAAACTACTGGTGAGGCTTGAATACAAGATCTGTTGACCTCTGGAATATGGCCAGAACCCCATGGAGAAAAGGGAGTGTGCAGTATAATAAAATAATCCTTCTGCCATGAAAAAACTCTTCCTCCTCCTTAGCCAAGATCTGCCTGTATCAAATCCTGTGCACAAGGTAGCTATCAAACTTTGAAATTCTGCTGTACTATTTGGTTCTGGAACTAGCACAACTGGACTGATCGAATAACTAGTGGATGCTTCACTTTTAACTTACTTCAATGTTTTCCTCTCCTCTTCTTGGAAGGCTTGTTTTTGGGATTTTATTACCCTGTAAGGTCTTCTGTGGTAGTGCAGCGGTAGCATTGTTGCCTCACAGCAAGAGGTTTTCCCGTTCGATTCTCTGCTGGAGTGCAGGGAGTGCCTTCTGTGTGGAGTCTGCATGTCCTCCCCGCGGTTGGGTGGGCGTTCGAAAGACATGCATAAATGGACGTGCCTTTGTTGAAGGTTGAACGTTGAGCTGGCACCTTGGCGTTCATGAAAATCTACTGCCAATAATTAGCAGACCAGAGTTCCGCTGTGGCGACCCCTAACCAGGAAAAGTTGAAAGACGAACATTACCCTGTAAGGTCTTTGGTAAACTTTTTCCCTTGGAATTGTTTATATGTCATATTTAATGAGAATTGTCCTCCCAGGCAACACTGGGAAAAAAAATCTTGATTCCTCAAAAGAAACATTTGAACTTTTTATTTTTCAGAGCTCAAAAAGATTTCATCCACCACAGCATTATGGTAAATATCGCTCTGTACTATGTCGCAGTCCCTGACTTCCAATATTATGTTTACTGCACTTAACTTGCATCTCCTTCCAGGGTTTTAGTACCTTTATAATGTAAATTTGTTCTGCATGCCTCTTCCGTGTTTATAACATTTTGTAATTCACCTCATTAACCCACTCATTTACCTCTTAGGGTCCCTGTCATTTAGCCAGGAACTTGTTTTCAGTTGTAGGGACCAGAACTAAACTTGGTCTTCCATTTGAAATTCTATGGTCTGGGTATTTTTACTATAAATTTCTTGTTAGCTCACTTCAGCCCTTTTACTGTACTCCCACATAGTAGCACCACAACTTTTAATCTTTCTTGTAAGTCATTATAATACCCTTTGATGCTCTTATGGTATATTCTTCCCTTCCCATGTCTCTGTCACTATATCCAGTAACCCTCTGGGTTATCTGTCATATAATTAAAAGGGGCTAAGTCTTGTATACACTTAGAATACCTCTTGGACTGAAAATGTTAAATAGTGTAAACATTGGTTCTAGTCTTTCCCACCTTTTTTGAAACCTTCCTTAAAATAGACTTCAGGGTCCTAGTAAACCACAGTACCAACTCATCCATTTGGAAGCAGCAACTTAAGATTCATAGCTGTTTCACTTGACAGCTTTGTCAAAAGTGTCTTACAATTTTGGACATAGAGGTTATACCCTAGTCTATTAGGGTCACCTTTGGTATTCTTACTCTGGGAGAAGAGAGCGGTATTAGTTCCTCAAGCAGCTGCTCTATAATTAGGCTTCCTAAAGGAGATGGCTTCAGGGAACTGGTTAGCATAGTCGAGCACCATTCAGCTATACTAGTATGCACTGCTGGACTTTACTGGCCTCTTGATTATCCAAAGTGATTCTTTCAAACAGAACCTCGATTATAGGTGCTGAAATTAAGATTCATAAAATGTAGGTTCTTTGTCAGTCATCACACCCAGCACAATAGTTTCTAATTGCTTTTAAGACACCTGACCAATAAAACCTGGCAAAGAACCCTTGCTGTAGTTTTATTCATGCCTAAATTACTCCCAGTATGTGACCATGGAACGTTTTCATGACCATCTGCCTAAATGGCTTCAGTACCAACAGCCAATATCCATTCTCTCATTCTCCTTAGCTACCATATAGAGCATGTAATTCTGCATTTTCAAATTAAGGATAAGATGATGCGGGACCCTTGTCACCTTTCCTGGGGCATGGTACCCTCAACCTCTGCTAGGAGTCTATATAGTACACAGGCAGGGATCCTTTCTTCTTTTTTTAGACAGACTTCTCAATACTTTGGTCTACCCCAGACCCCCCTACTGTTACTCATAAGTATATAGCCAAGTTAGAGGAGTCACTTCTTCAAACTGGTGACTTTTCTCATTCCCACTATTTCTAGAGGTTCTTTAATAACAGAAAGTCTTTCCTGATTACATCATGGGAGAATTTGCATCTTCACCTGTGAAAAAGGGGGATTTTTCTCTACCTGGATGGACTTTGGGCCATTTTTAAGCATGTTCTGTGCCTTCACTATAGTAACCATATTATTATAGTCTGAGAACCTTTGTAGTTCTTGCCATTCACTGACTATTAAATATTCTACTAGCTGTAGTGTAGCATAGTAACAGAATGTGGTCTCGACCAGTTGGTTCATTACTTTTATTAGATTCCATAACCTGGCTTGTTGATTGAACAAGAGTTTCAGCTTTGCTCCTCTCCCTTCACCTCACTCCTAGCTACATCTCCCTCTCCCTTCACCTCACTCCTAGCTACATCTCCCTCTCCCTTCACCTCACTCCTAGCTACATCTCCACCAGAGAGACTAAAGTCTGAGAAGGCATAATCAGCAGATTGGAACACAATTGGTCTTTAGTGCATACCAGCATATAAAATAAAAGGTCAGTATTGCATTTGTGGTCAGAACTCAAGTGTTGTAGCTCTCCATTTGGGAATGCCAGACTGAGGGACTGCACTAGTTGCAAAAATAGCTAGCTACACCTCTGCTAGCTAGTACAGTATTTGGTGATATTCCATCTCTTTCCATGCCTTAAACAAAGAAATTGTTCCACTTGTCTTATTTACTGGTTTCTTAGCTTTAACAGATGTTACCTTAAACACACTTTCTTAACAAAATATCCTTTCTACTAATGTTGCAAAGCTGTTGGCATCTTGTGGGTCAGCTTCACACACCCACTTTTTAATAACTGTCTACAGAGCCCTTTAAGTCTATCTCAAGAATGTCCACCATTGTTTTCCTTGTTGTTGATTCCATCTGGGTCTAAACAAAATCTTTAATTCATATATTTGTATCCTTATGTTACTCCTACTAAAAGTTTACTCATAAGACTTATGGGCTTGAGTCTCTGAAGTGACACCTGCCATTGCCAAGAAAATTGTCTTTTACTTTATCAAAATCACTACAGCCTTGGCTATGTATGTTTGTGTAAGCATGGAGCAGTTCCCCTTTGAGATATGCTGGCAAAATTCAGACCTACCTGGAGTGTTCCTCAGCCTTCCTTGTTGGAGATCCTCTCAAATATTACTGAGTAGATATCCAAGTCTTCAGTGCTGTTGAGAGGCTATGGTGAGAGGTGTGGCCATTGGTTAGCTACCACCACCATTCCTTCAGCAACACTAGTTATGTTTGTAGAAATTGTTCTATAGTGGTCATCATGTAGCCATTTCCCAAGGACCTGAGTGCAACTCTGAATTGGCTCAAAGATTTCAACAATGCCTGGAACACAAGAACAACGATTCTTCAGTTATGCTGTAGGGAATTGCTGCACTGTTTTGACTGTGACAGGTAGAATCATAGCTTTAAGTTATGATAACAAAGTTACAGCTGCCAACTGCATCCATCTGAGTATTTAATAAGCAAACACATCATTTCCCACAAAGAAATGTATTTTATTGAGTACACTACAGTATAAAACAGTCTGACTTGGTCAAACTAAATAACCAATGCACTTTGAAGAAGTACATAGTTCCACGACACTACACAATTCCATAACTGTAGATGGTACACAGTTCCATGACTGTACATAGCTCCATGACGGTACACAGTTCCATGACACTACACAGTTCCATAACTGTAGATGGTACACAGTTCCATGACTGTACAGTTCCATGACTGTACAGTTCCATGACTGCACATAGCTCCATGACCGTGTACAGTTCCATGACTGTACACGGTTCCATGACGGTACACGGTTCCATGATGGTACACGGTTCCATGACGGTACACAGCTCCATGACGGTACACAGCTCCATGACGGTACATAGCTCCATGACGGTACACAGTTCCATGACGGTACACAGTTCCATAACTGTAGATGGTACACAGTTCCATGACTGTACACAGTTCCATGACTGTAGATGGTACACAGTTCCATGACTGTACACAGTTCCATGACTGTACATAGCTCCATGACGGTACACAGTTCCATGACACTACACAGTTCCATAACTGTAGACGGTACACAGTTCCATGACTGTACAGTTCCATGACTGTACAGTTCCATGACTGTACATAGCTCCATGACCGTGTACAGTTCCATGACGGTACACGGTTCCATGACGGTACACGGTTCCATGATGGTACATAGCTCCATGACGGTACATAGCTCCATGACGGTACATAGCTCCATGATGGTACACTGTTCCATGACGGTACACGGTTCCATGACTGTACACATTTCAGGTGCTCCATACTTCAGGGCTGACAATTTTGAACTGCACCCTCTGGTGAAGTGGTTATTCTGTTCAGAACAAGTCTTTCTATGAAAGCCCAGAAATCAAACAATGCAGAGTTTTATGTGTGATTATTTATGGATAAGACAGTGTGTTACCACTAATTTTCTGGTTAAGGCAACTTCACTTCTTCACTACCAGGATTTCCACTGGTAATCCTGGACTTCAAAGTGGAATCCCTCCTCGAAGCAGATTCCTGTTGCCTAGGTCCAGCTGCTCTTTCATAAAGCACCTCCAGAATCTTCTGTATTCTGAACCCAAATGTCTTATGCCATGCTACATTTTCCCTGGCCTTAACGGCAGAGGTACTCTGCTAATTCCAGTTACATGTCCCTCCTATTATTTTTGCTTAAAGGAACTAGAACCTATTTCTTTCACTAAGTGCATTTTGTCCATATATTAACTCTCCAGATGCCCAAAATGGCCCTCTTTCTGCCTAAATCTATTATCTTCTAGGCATTCGTCCACTGAAACCACCATACTGTGATGCACAGTATAAAAGAGGAAAATAAAAGGCTTTCAGCTTCTGTAATAAGGTAATTGTAACTATGAGTTTCAAACAGAAATAAAAACATCTAAAATATTGTATATATGCAGTGTATTTTTGCTTGTTATTGTATTACTTTTGTTGTGTATTCAGGATTGTTTGCTGTACTATACTACTGTGTTGCTTTTTTCCTCTGGTCCCCGCTGAAAACAGGCCCCTGGCCCAGTCGGACATACCCAGTTAACAAATGTAATAAATAAATAAAATAAATAATCATTTTACATCTTTACTTGTATATTATCTAAAAGTAAAATAAAACTAGTTTGCAGTTGCATTGAATAAAGAACTTCATGAAATAGATTAACTTTAAGTAAACATTGCTGATTGTAGACTGTAACTATAAAAACCTTTTTTTTCTTTTTGAGAAGTAGATCTCAAAAGCATCTGCACAGTTCACAAATACAAACAGGTAGCCTGCACTTTACTCTTTAGTGTCACACTGACACCTAAACTTTGCCCAAATAACAGTGACGTGTGTACATTATAGGAGGTATTTGCACCATAAATTATTTTATGGGCATGGAGCAATTAAAAGGAAACAGTATAATTATATCTGGAACTTAAATACTGTTTTTTTCCCTGCTGAATGGTGGAATTATTCCTTCTATAGGTCTTGCTTTGGAAATGCCTTTTCACCTGAGGGATGAGATTTCTGAATATCAAATTATAGTGAACAATATGGTCTCTTTCACACAACTCTGATATCTAGCCATGGTGGTACTTCTGGACAGAATATTTATTCATTATTTATCCCCAGGTTTCTTTTGTTAGACTGCATATCTGTAGCTACATGCAAGCAAGGTTTCCTTTCTATTTTTTATGTGACACCTTAGGCAAATGCAGATACAGCAGACAACATAATCTGATAAGGTCTTAACACTGCATCATTTCTTCTGTCAGACTGTTTTTCTTCTTTTAAGTGAAAAATCCCTGCCCCTAAATTAGTGTGACTAGAATATCCTGTGGTAATATAAAACTTAATTACTGTGATAAAAACATGTCACTCATAAAGACATGTTCTGTACGCATACATTTTGAACCGATGAGCATTTACTCCTTGCAGTGGAAACCAGTATCAACCGTACAAAGTGTGTGTGTGTGTGTGTGTGTGTGTGTGTGTGTGTGTGTGTGTGTGTGTGTGTGTGTGTGTGTGTGTACCTGCATGTTTGTGTGTGTTCACATATTCACACGTCATTGTATCCTTTCCAATAGCAGCAAAAGCTATTCTTGTATTATAGCAAAGATAAATAAATAAGACTCTGCCTGTTCTTTCAGCTTGTGAGCTCTGCAGAACTATGAAGGAAGTTCCCTGTTAACCTACAAGTACTTGCTTGCAGTCAGGGCTTCAAATTGGCCATCAAATCATACCTAGACAGTAAGAAGCTCTTGTAACTGGGTGGTTACTTCCTCTAGGCAAATATTCATAAAATTCCTTCTGTTTCACTCTGCACCCCTCTACACCCCATCCGGTATCATCTCCCTCCAGTCTTTCCTCTAATCAGGTATTCTAGCTCCTGTCTTCTATCTTCTCATTCCATACCTCCTCAGTCTCACCATATTTACTCGTATCATTATCAAAGCAATTCCCAAGTCCTTCTCTGTTTCCTTCTCCTTTGTCATATCCACTCTTGTCTTATCTTCCTATCCCTTAGTCTTCTTTCTGTATAGACTATTGCATGCTACATTAATTAGCACATATTTGTCTGCCTTGGCTTTGATGCATCAGATCTCATCTTAACTACCAGTTAGATATATATTTAGGTTTGTTATGTTTCACTTAAGTATGTTTCTTTTTCCCTGTACAACTCTCATTTGCCATCCGTTATATAATTGCATCTTGCCCACATTTGCCAAGTAGAGCCGTCAACTTAATTGCTAACACATATGCTGCTCTTATTGTATATTAATGTTTTGAGCATCTGAATTTTAATGTATAAGATGTTTTACCTCACTTCTGCTCTGCTCTTCCTTTTTCGGAGATAATACATCACTAACGATGGCTTCAAAAGATCAAAATACAATGCTCACTACATAAATTGTGCATATGAATTTCTTCTGCTACTACATATCTGAACCTGTTTGCTTCTTCATTATAATGCCTTCTCTGTATATTTTTTAGTTCATGTTTGCTGCATATGTAGAAATTAAATAATGGCATTTTGAGAATAAATGTATGCCAGGAGGTTTTTTCTTCTGTCTTTCACTGCAGAATGTCTCTAGCCAATGAACCTCCTATTAAACAAAAACATATAACTAAATATCTGTATCAGAGAGATGCCCTGTCTTTGCAGTTCAACAGCAAGTCATCTTATTTCACAGCTTTTACACACCAATCTCATCATCTGAACTTAGATAAAACTACCTCTAATTAGTTTAGGGAAATGTCAGCTTTCAGTTCATTGCATAAATGTCAACAGGCCTGAAAATTCTGAATGTAACATCTAATGGATGACTAGTTCATTGAATCTGTCAGCTCTGCCTCACCAATTGAGTGTAGTTCTGAAAATTAAAAAAAAAAATTGCATATGAGGTACTAACAATATTATAAATGTAAAGCAGTCTCTGATAGCCATGTCACATGACTTAAATGGCAAGCAATATGAAAAGACAACAGATTCTAGAAAGGACTGCCAGTTTTCCAAATGTTCACAGTATGGCATTTCTTAGTGAAATGGAGAATTCTGAGGAAAGATGAAACTTGTCTTTGCTTTGGCTCATTAGCAGCAGTACAAAGAACTGCCTGCTCACACCCTTGTTCTCCACTCCCCCTTTCCTGTTTATTACCTTAAGACAATCCCAAAGTTAATAAATATTACCTGTGGCAGGCACTATTTTTACAACTACAATCAACTCTGCTACAGGCCCCATGAAGGAGCTCAGTGACTCGCCAGTAAGTGTTTTACAACTGTAAATGCCTATTTATGTTGAATTGTGTTAGACATTTTACAACTATATATGTTTATGTTGAATTGTGTTAGACATCTAATATGATTTATGCTTTATTATTGGAAGTTACTATGCCATGCTAGCATTTTATCTGCACCAAGTTGTTTTTAGTATACTAGTATGGTCTGTTTGCGGTGGTGGTGCTGCAGTAGCGTTGCCGCCTCATAGCAAGACGGTGTCCCATTCAATTCTCAGCTAGAGCGTCTTCTGTGTGGAGGCATATGTGAATGGGGCGTGCCTTCGTTGAATGTTGTGCGTCAGGGCTGGTAACCCGGTATGTAAAAATCCACTACCAATCATTAGCGGACCGGAGTTCTGCTGTGGCGACCCCTAACTGGGAAAAGCCGAAAGACAGAAACAAACAAGTATGGTCTGTTTGCATAGCTGCACCTTGTTCACTAATGTTATTCATGTAATTGTGTTGTGTGTAGACAGCTCATACTGGTGTCTAAATTATTTCTATATAATTGTGCTGTTACTGGTGGATAGAATCATATTAGACAACCTCGACAGAGTGCTGCTCGCTATATTTTTCTGTGACTGCATAACTGTCTTGAGGTTTTTCTAACAGATGTTTTTCCAGTTGGCTCAGAATCTGCATATACTAGTTGTTGGTTCAAGACATTTTTCTGCATATACAGTAGCTATTTGCTCAGTTTGTTTTTTGTAATCTTTCTAATATATCTTTACCATCTCAAAGTGCTTACTCCTCTCTGTACTCTTTTTTTTTTTTTTTTCTAGACCTAACACCACTCTTAAGTGTTCAACTGCGGTACCACCTTTATCATTCTTATAAGAAAACCTCAGTCCGGGTCTGAACTGTCTGCAAACAGCTAAAGTTAACTTTGAGTATGTGTCTACCTGTTTGAGCCAATATTCATTTTCCCCTGGAGAGCACTCTGCTTTGGCTTGTAAGCAGCCCCCCCCCCCCACCACCACCACCACACACTCATCTTCCACTTTCTCTCTTATTCCCTTCTATTAGCAAATAGTATCCATAACTGACCAATACTGTGTGTTTGTTAATTTAAACTGAGACCACAGTAGCCTACTGATACAAGGTTATCCTGTTTTTCCACCTGAGAAATGGTTAAATGACTTGCAGTTGCAGAGCAGTCCTTGGTCAATTGTGATTGTTTCTTAAACACAAAATTGTCTTTGCTTTGGCTCATTAGCAGCAGTACAAAGAACTGCCTGCTCACACCCTTGTTCTCCCCTCCCCCTTCCTTGTTTATTACCTTAAGACAATCCCAAAGTTAATAAATATTACCTGTGGTAGGCACCATTTTTACAACTACAACCACCCTTGTCACTATCATATGTTAATTTATCAGTTAACTCTGTTACCTGATTGTTTCCAGCCCCCTCATAAGAGCAACTAACAGGGTCTCTACCCGCTTCGCTCCCCACCCTGCCCCCTATACCCTCCCGACCCCAGTGGTCCCACCTTTATTACACTCACAAACCTCTCCCATCTTTCCAGTAGCCAACCACAGCAGTAACCCAACACTACCTCCTCCATCTTCCCACTACTATCCCACCTCCTCAACTAACATGTGCAAGCATGCCTTACCTATGCTCACTGCATGCACTTTCCTTGCATATTACATCCTAGCAAAGCTCCATCATTCCCCCACTCAACCACTACCACTGTACTAGTACTCACACCACCACTCTTGTCTCACCCTCACTCAGCTCCCCTCCCACCAGCTCAAGAACCATCCCTATGCACCCCCCACATATTCTACCAACTATATTACTCAAACATAAAGCATCCCTACAACTTAACACAGTAACCCTCCCACCATACCTATTACCCAAAGAGCACAATCATACAGTTTCCCTTATAAACAAACACATTCAAAAACTGAAAAAACTAATAATCTCATGCATATCTAAACTAGCCCTAAGTGGCGATATCCACCCCAACCCTGGCCCTACCATCTCCAACCCCAGTCCTCATAATCAGACTAGAAACCACAACTTCTCCCATATTACAGCCAATAGAAAGCCAAGAGACTTCCTTCTACTAAGCCTAAATATTATAAGTATATCCAACAAAGTCCATGAACTCCATGCCACCATAGACTTGTACTCCCCAGATATAGTCATCCTGACAGAAACCTGGCTAAAACCTCACATTACCAGTGATCAAATACTCCCTACAGGTTATGGCATACTAAGAGTAAACCGGCTAAACAAGAAAGGAGGCGGTGTAGCTATAATATTTAAACAGCATCTAAACATCCAGATCTTAAAATCATCAGCTCCACAAATAGGCAATGAAGAAATAATATATACCAACCTCAAAATAAACCATCTCCCGCAAGAAACTATCATTTTAGGTGATTTCAATATTGACTGGCAATCCTGTTCTGACAACCATCCAACCCATCATGTAAACCTTCATGGCTTCACCCAACTAGTCCAGTTGCCAACCAGGATAAATAAAAACTCCAGCAAGCACACTACCCTGGACTGGATACTAGTCAGTAAGAACCCCCAGTCATATATAACCGGCTGCTTATCATATAGCCTCCGTGATCACTCCCCAACATTCCTACTCAAAAAATACCTATACAAAGCTAAACCTGTCATCTACCGTCAGATATATAAAAAACTAAACTTTAACCTACTCACATTCATCTCATCCCTCAAAGAATGTAACTGGCATCCTCTAAAGTACCTCAGACTTGATGACACAGTTGAATTTTTTAATACTAGCTTCCTGAGCATCCTTAATTACCATGCCCCCATAAGACTTTCCAGAATCAAAGCACAACCCTCACCATGGCTACAGAAAACCAGTAAGTCAGAAATGAAAAACAGGGATAAAGCCTGGGACCACTGGCGCAAAACCAAAACCCCCACAACTAGACAGAAATTCCTAGAACTATGCAATAGAGTCAAAAAGCTAATAAAACAGGACAAATTCCAATGCTACCAGTCTGCCCTAGACTCCTCTCAACACAGCCCCAAACAATTCTGGTCCTCCATAAACTCCATCCTCCACCCAGGTAAAGTCTGTACCCCTCCGCCTAACATCCCTCACTCCTTAGAAAATATTGCTACCTCATTCAACACACACTTCACACAAACCATACTATCACTCGCTAAGCAACACAACCCCCTCCCCTCCAACCCACACCTTCAGCTAGTAATCTCCCCACTGCCTTCTCTTTTTCTCCTGTACCTACCTCCAACATAAAAAAACTCTTAACTAAACTTAAGCCCACCAGATTAGCAGCAGACAACCTCCAAAGTGAATACCTACAAATCACAGCTGATGCTCTGGCCTACCCAGTATCCATATTGATTAACCGATCTCTGTCAGAAAGTTACGTTCCCACACTGTGGAAAGTATCACATATAATTCCCCTCCACAAAGGCAGACCCTCCACAGAACTAACCAATTACCGCCCCATAGCTATTCTCTCTCCACTCTCCAAAATACTAGAGAGATGCATACACTCTCAGGTCTCAGACTTCCTCCTTACTAACAACCTCCTTTCCAATACTCAGCATGGTTTCTGACCAAACCATAGCACCACCACTGCCTTACTCTCCTTTACTAACACTATCCTTCAGCATAAAAACAATGGCTATCTCTCCTCTGCTACTTTCCTAGACCTATCTAAAGCATTTGACATGGTCCCACACAAACAAGTTATCTCTGTCCTCAATAACCTATCCTTCTCACAATCGGTCACCAACTGGTTTCAGAGTTACCTGTCTGACCATGAACAATCCGTTGTGTGGCAGAAAGACATATCTCCCCAACTACCTGTCTCCATAGGGGTTCCCCAAGGATCCATCCTTGGACCCCTACTCTTCTCTGTTTTCACCAATAATCTAGCCTCTGCCACCAAACATGGCACACTCATGCAATACGCAGATGACTCAACCATAATCTGCTCAGCCCAGTCCCTACCCAAACTGCAAAAAGTCATACAGGAAGCCTTTTCCACTGTTGAAACTTGGTTATCCGATGCCCAATTAATACTCAACCCAAACAAAACTAAACTACTCATCTTCCAACCCACCAAACATACTCAAAACAACTCTCACTTTAACATCACAGCAAAAGACAACACCACTATATACCCAACTGAACACACCAAATTGCTTAGGAGTGGAAATAGACAATAAACTAAAATTTGACATTCACATATTCTTGACCATAAAAAAAGTCCACAAAAAATTAGGAGCACTATACAGAAATAAACAACTTCTCACCAAAGCAGCAAAGATTTCAATAGCAAATTCCCACCTTATCTCCACCCTACTTTATGCCTGTCCAATATATACCAACCTAAGGCAATGCAATCTAAACAAGCTAGAGACCTGCTACAACAAAATTGCCAAATTCGCCACAGGAGCATCCTACCATAGTCACCACTGTCTCTCACTTGCTGAACTGGGCTGGCTTGAACTCCCTCACCTCCTTCAATGGTATCAACTCTCACTCGCCCACAAACTAGTAAATCATCCACTAAATGTCCCATCCTTCCAGAATCTACTCCAACCCTATCGCACCACCAGACCACTAAGATCCAGCAACAAAAATCACTTGCAGATCACTAAAGCCAATAACTCTGCTGGTGAAGCACTATTCTCTTGCACCATAGCCAAATTATGGAACTCCCTCCCACCCACAATTACCTCCATACCATCATGCACCCATTACTAAAAGCACACCTAAAAACATGCTGGCTATGCCCTTGCAACTCCCAATCTAATATCACCCTCCCCATCCAACCACTACCTTTCTTTCCACTCCACTAACTACCTTGATTATAGCAAGCTCAGATGCCCATAAGCCAGTACTTATTATACAGCAGGAACTTCTTCTTGTAACATTTGTTAATGTCTGTTATGTACTTCACAGATAGAGATTCTAGTTGTCTACTGATGTACTATGTTCTTCATCTGTAAATATATTGTAAGTAATTGCTATGTAAATTGTTAATTGCTATGTAATCCAGTGTAACTACTTTCTGTTTATTTTAACTGTGGAGCTTATCTCCCCGGGCCTCCACTGAAAATGGACCTACGTCCAGTCGGACACTCCCGGAAAACAAATATAAATAAATAAATGAAAGCTTGAGCCAAAATATAAAGGTTCACTGCACTAAGAACATTACTTGTTTTGATAGCTTCACTTCACTGAATTTTATCTGCTCCACTACTATACTTTTTTTGATAGACAGGCAACACATGCACACACAAGGCAAGGAAAAAGAATACCAACCATTAAGATTGTGAGTTACTGGTACATCAAATATATACCATACATGAGAATAATATAATGCAGGCTGCCCAGACCTCACATTCAGCCCCAAATCCCCATTCTCTCACAGGCTTCAAAAAAATCTCAGTGGTAGACATTTTTTCTCACTGCCAACACATTTTTTTATCTGCAATCAACTTCTACATACCTTTAACAATATGGAAAATCCTGTAAAAATGGAAGAAAGTTAATCTAAAAATAAAGACTAGAAACTGCAAATGTAAGGGTGCCATTACAAAAGTGATTTTTATTATTCATATAAATTCCCATGTCTCTGCCAAAATTGTGAACATTCTGAGCTCAGATTTTCAACTTGGCATATATGGTCCACCACCACCACCTATGTATGATTTATGAAAATGACAGTGGGAAAGAAGGCACATAAAATGGAAATACACAATGACAATTGAGACAGACAAAAAGTAGAGTTACCTTCTGTTTGACAGCTCACTTTTTGTTGGACAAACTTTTGTATTGCCTCATTAACCTAAAAGAGAAAAAAACAAGAGTAACTGTAAGTAAAACATTGTTTGTTCTTTAGAGTATTTGTGTAAAACATTTCATGATATATAGTAAAATATTTTTTGGTTATTGTTCTATGTAATGAAGATACTAAACTTAAGTACTTTTTTCTTTTAGTTTTAAGAAATGTAGGTATTACAATGTAAATGGAGAAGAAAGGTTGGACAAAAGCAGGTTCAAGTTAATATGATGTGGTCTTCAGCTGTTAGGACAGGGGATGGGGTGTGGAAGTGCCCTGATAATATATGTAGAGTGGGGATGTTTTCTCTTACTTTTGCATAGGTGAATGTCTGGATTAATGCCCTTGGCTTAATCCACTAACGCATTTCTTGCATAAGTAGGTGAGCTATAAAAATAAGAGAACATTGTGAATGCAATGAAAATTTTCCTTTAGGAGGGAAGAAAGTGATAAAGATCTGGAAGGTTTTAACAGTATTTTAAAAGGAGGGGAAGCACCAACATCCTAGAAGAAAGCTGTTGTGGCTGTAATACCTGAAGGTAGTAAATACCAATCAGTGTGATTTGAGAATTCTGCCGCTGGGGGCGGCTGTACATTCTGTTCTTATGTTTACATGGAAACAAGACAAATATAGGTCCAGGCAATAAATATCGAGAGCTCTGGTCATTGTTTGCTCAGAGAAATGTAAAATTAAAAGGTACAAGGGCAAGCAGCTTAGAAAAAACTAATTTGAAATTATTGGAAGTGAATAGGGGCAGTTTTTCTGGTACCTAAATATGTCCGTGCATTTGCTAATACAGTATATAATTTAGTTTTATTTAAAGATCGCCAGTGTACATTTGCTTAAGACTAAATGTTAATGGTTTCTGAAAGGATACAAGCTGTTTTTCACATCTGTTAGGTGAATAAAGATAAGTCAAGAATATACATCAGTTAGTATAAGTAGGGGTATAGGCTGTAACGTGCTGATAACCTTCATTTTTGGTTATGCAATTCCTGTGGGTGCAGCTGTCAATTTGGGACAATTGTTCCTATTAGGAGAGTTAAACTTCATTATATGAAGATGTGCATAGTTTTGTGTGTCTGTTTTATAATAGGTTATATGGATGTTCTGTGTTTTATTTAAACAAAAAAGTCTTAAATGTGGCATAGGTACGAATAAAGATAAGAAACAATTGTATAAAGGATCAACCTGTCATGTAGTAATAGGTACATGTAACAGAAAAAGTAGGAATGGACATTTAAAAAAGCTGACATATACAGTAAGTGGAAATAATACCTTCTTAAGTGGTTATACAATCCATAATATTTTGGAATGTGAATGGCCTTACAGGTATAGACAAATGGGTAAGATTATTGAATTATATTAAGAAATGTAGAATACAAATTGTAATGCTCCAGGAGGCATATTTGGAAAGAAGTAAACTTGTGAATTTGATAAATGAATTTCAGAATTGGTTGTTGTTGTTGTTGTTTCTTTCGGGCTTCGGTTAGTTAGGTACAGCGGGAACTTGAATTTCAGAATTGGTAATGAGCAAAATATCAGGGACAAAGGAAAATTGGAGTACCTATACTAATTGCTAGAGGAGCTCCAATAGAGATAGAGGAAAATAAAAATATAGTAATGGTAGATCTGTGGTAGTAAGAATCCACTGGCGAGGGAGGAAGATTATGCTGGCTTGTATTTATATTCCACCTAAAACTGATATTATGAAGCGCAAGAAAATTTGGGAAGAAATAATCCACTTTCAGCAGGGAATATTAATTATAGATGGGGACTAGAACTTGATTTTCAACATTAAATATGTCTCTGGGTAACCTAGAAGGGTAAATATTAACAAAATAAGGTAGATTTCTGAAG
Source organism: Protopterus annectens (assembly GCF_019279795.1). Taxonomy (NCBI): domain Eukaryota; kingdom Metazoa; phylum Chordata; order Ceratodontiformes; family Protopteridae; genus Protopterus; species Protopterus annectens. The sequence continues at coordinate 845,554,283 of NC_056725.1, forward strand.
TAAGTTATGAAAATATTTGTTATAGAAAATGTGAATTCAGTAATAGGAACTCTGAGAGAATTTGCATATTATTCCCAAAGGTATAACAACTGGGCTATACATGACAGAAACTGTATTTCACAGAAACGTGCATTTAATTGAAAGCTTTAACACACATCCAATAACTATTTTAGATTATGTGCAGATAACAAGTAAGATAAAAATGCTGGGCAATGAAGTAAAAATGAGACACTGGTGCTCCCCACCTTACTGTTAAAAGAGAGGGATTTAGGGAATGGGTCCAGCAAATTATTTAAGAGTTATTAGGGAAGATAGAAATTTCTTCAGAAGTTATAAATAGTGAGTGGGATAAAATGAAAGTGGAGTTTAAAAATAGGATAGAAATAAAAGAAATAGTTATGGCTATGAATTAATAAATATTATTTACAGGGGCTGACAAAGGCTAAACTATTGCATAATAAGGGGAATTTCACAAAACAAGAAGAGGTGCAACTGCAAAGTGATAAATAGAAAATAAGGGAGTTTCTGGATAATATGCATGGGTTTATGGAAATTGCTGTTAAGCAACTGTTTTTTGATAACTGTAGTGCAAAAAAGCTTTTAGCGCAACAGCTTAGGCAGCAGAAAGTAGAAGTTGTTTTTGCCAAACTTGGGGAACCTATAACAAGAAAAATAATAGTTGAGGTATTAGATATATTTTAGAAATTTTATGAAGTTTTGTATAAAACAGACAAACATGAAAATCAGGAAAGAACACAAATATAAATATTTATGGTAGACTTAAGTATGCTCAGGCTAGAGGTAGATGAGGCTCAACAATTAATAGTTTAAGACATGAGGAAATGAGATAAAAATGGTAACATCTGCAGGAAAGTCTCCAGGAATAGATGATATGCATGTGGAGGTTTGGAAGCTAGGAGGGAATAAAGTCATAACGATCTGGAAAGTTTTGTTTAACAGTATTTTAAAAGGAGGGAAGCACCAACATCCTGGAAGAAAGCTGTGGTGGCTGTAAAACATAAGGATAGAAGATACCAATCAGCCCCAGCTTCATATAGGCCCATTTCAATTTTAAACCATGGTTTTAAAGTGTATATGTTAATAATATCAAAAAGAATGTTAAAGGTGATGCCAAAGTTAGTATATGGATCATTGTGGTTTGTGGAAGGGAGGCAAACCTTTTACAACATTAACAGAACACTGATGATCCACAGGGAAGTAGAATGTAAGAAAATACCACTGCTGTTGGTGGATCTTGATATGAGAAAGCATTTGACAGAAAAAGCTAGGATTATGAGTAGGGCAATGAATGAATTTGCATTCTGTGATACAATAATAAGGTTAATTAGGAGGATATACAAGGGACTGGAAACAAAAAATAAAGTGTGAGGGTTCCTCTCTGATAAGTAGTGTCTGAACAGAGGAACCAGGCAGGGGGTGTCCTTTTTCCCATTTATTTGTGTTATATTTAAAACCATTGGCAAAAAAATAAGGGACTCAGCAGATCAAGGATAATCAACAAACGTTGGTTTAATTTGCAACAATATTATTCTGTACCTCACAAAACCAAAAAAGGACATTATAGTGTTGTGGAACATAACATTTTGAGGGAATTTCAGGTCTTTGTTTTATCTCCATTAATTTTAAATTCCAAAAAGATTGCAGCTGTAAACTATGTATCAATACACAAATTGGTTCAGCAATACCCACATTTATGGGAACATAATAAAATGGATTATTTAGGAATATGGATTAAAAAGAATTCTGTTATGGCAGCTATTGATATGTGGGAAGAGACTAAAAAGATAATGGAAAAGCTGAGAAAATGGGAGTTCTTGTTTTTGGATATGGATAGCAAGATACAAACAATGAAAATGTGTTTTAGTCTGATTAGTTTTATATATAGGTCAGGTATATTTTTATCAACCAGAGAAGAAGTTGTGGGCAGTAGTTAAATATTTGAAGGATTTTATCTGGGAGGGGAAAGGAGCAAAAGTCAAGTGGGATAAATTGATCCTTCCAATAGAACCAGGTAGTTTAGGATTACCTGATTTGAAGGGATATTTTAGAGCTACACAGTTAAGGTTCATATACATAACACAAACAAAATAGAAATGAGTGATGATAATGGAGCTGGGGGGATTCAAGAAATAGAGAGAGAGTAGGATTTTGGATGCAGATCCTTAAGGAGAATAACATCCATATAGAATATTCTATTCATAATGTAAAAGAAAGCTTTCAAAGAACTAAGCAAATACAAGAATGGAGAAAAGAGATTTTGCTGACCGGGATGACTGCAATTAGGAGTACAGCGAATTAACGAGAGGGGATTTGCTGAGAGGGGATATGATACAGATAGTATAAATGTTATAATGGAGGAAGTTTTGAATGAAAGAGCAGATACGACAGCCCCATTTTTTAGTGAAGGAAGGCAAGTAATGGGTGATAGCAGTACCAATAATCAAAAATTTAGATATATTACAAGTTATAACACTAGATACAGAGGTGTAGGAAATATAAGAAAGAACTGAAATATATTGTTATCGATGCCTGAACTTAAAAATATCATAACTGAAAGGCCATATTTTGCTTATAGAAATGAAAGAAATTTTAAGTAAGGCTATGTCATAAAGATCTTAGATTAGATGGCATTGGTACTAGCACTAGGACTACTAGGAAAGGTACATTCCCATGCTACAATTGTAGCTGTTGTGAAGATCTGCTATCTGACATAGAATTTAGACATCCAGTTACTGGATTTTCCTATAAATTTGAATGCTATGCTAACTGTAATACAACGTATATAGTATATCTAGCTACGTGTATTAAATGTCTTGCTTTCTAAAGATTGTATAACAGAGCATAAATCAGAAATTAGAAGAAATGTTCCTACTAACGCGACAGTAAAACATATACATAGTAATACTAATGGCCATAGCTTCAAATTCAGAGTAATAAAAGTTGTTCAACATAAAATGAGGGGAGGTGATATTAATAATATACTGGAAAATATAGAATATTCATGGATAGTAAAATTACAAGCAGATGCCCACCCGGGTATTAATAATGCAGTAAGTCTGAAGCCTGTGCTAAGTAAAAAACAGCATAGGTTGCATTAATTAAGAGTATACACACACACATACATACATATATATATATATATATATATATATATATACATACATATTTTTTGATATATATTTTTGTATTAATTTAGTGTCTGTCTTTTTAAATGTTTTTAACTGTTCTATTGGTTGGCTGTGTCATATGATTAATTGTTTTATACTATATAAATGTGAATTAAAATGGTCTTTTATAGCACTGAGGAAGGGGAAACCAGAAAGCTTTGCTGCAATAAATTCTGGCAGTTTTACTTAACTGTGCTCCATTTTGTTTTTGATATTTATACTATTATCATCAAGTTTTTGGAAACTTAAAAATGCATATCAAGTTTCCAAAAACAAAAAAAAAATACATTTTTGCAGGGGGGGGGTCAAACTCCCCTGCAAATTATATATACCAACTCTGAAATTGCAGTATAGTGTTGAAAAGGGTAAATTCCCTTGTTATGTTAATATAGTTTGAATACTTTTAAATGAATGTACATTTGCCTATGTTACAAGTGATAATTCAATAAAGGTGTTTGAAGAAATAAAGAAAAGAGTAAATTCCCCCACTGTACCTCAGTCTACATAGAAGTGCTTCAATGGGGAATTTACCCTTTCTCCCCCTGCAGTGCAATTTCAGAGGTGGTATATATAAATTGCAGGGGGTGTGGGGAGAGCAGGCGAGCTTGCTCCCTTGCAAAATTGTAGATTTAACAGCAAAAAAAAAAAAAAAAACAAGGCACTTGGGAATGAAGGAATATAACTCAAAAGAATTTTAGTGTAACCACACTTTATTTTCCGCTTTCATCCTCAAGGGACGTCATTAGAATCAATTAAGACATTAAAACCACATCTATATAAAGTGATTGGTTTATACCATCTTCAGTTTCAGCAGTTTCTTTTTGTGTGTGTGTGTATGTGTGTGTGTGTGTGTGTGTGTGTGTGTGTGTGTGTGTGTGTGTGTGTCTTTTTTTTTTTAAATTGTAGATTTGCCCCCGGATTCTCAAAAGCTTGCACGGAGTGCAAGATTAGTGCAGTAGCCCACACAGGAAATATGTCTGCTATGTGATCCAGGAACAGCCGGCAGGGGGTGTGCACGAGAGCTCCAGTACTAATCATGCACGGACTAAGCCCTGGTATGCAAATCACCTCATTTGCAGGAGAACTCCATGCAAATGAGGTGATTTTGCAATCCAGGAAGCTTGCAATAGTCCGTGCAAGACTAGTGCTATCTGCAGAATTGTACTCTGTTAGAAACCGAGTACATTTCTGCAAAATCTGAAACGGAGCTATGATGGCTCCAAATAAAGGCTGCATATGCAACTCCATCTCAAATAAATACTGGCACAGATCACGCTTAACTAAGAATACCATTGACCTCCAAAACTTTAAATAATTGAGAAATGAAACAAAAAAGCATAATGTCTGATAAACAAAACTACTACCTACATTTGCAGCAATCCCGCCATAATAAACCACAAAAATTCTGGGCAAGCATTAATGAACTATTACACCCTGGTCAATCTATTACACCAAACCCACAAGGCTCTGACCACAACAACCCCAAACAAACTGCCAATGCCTTTAATACCTTTTTCACCAAAACTATTCAAACTCTAGCCAGTCAACTCTCTCCAGAAAATTCAACCTCATCTAAGACTGAATCCAACCCACCTCCTCCATTTCACTTCCAACCTGTCCCTACAGCTTTTATTCTCACCCTTTTACAAAAACTTAAACCTTGCACTCCCTCTGCTGACCAACTACCTGCAGAATACTTAGTTAACAGCCAAATCTATTGCCTATCCCATCTCCATTCTCATCAATAGAAGCATTACTGAAGGATATGTCCCCAATCTTTGGAAAGTCTCACATATTATTCCCCTTCATAAAGGGGGAGACTCCACTGACCTTTCCAACTATCGTCCCATAGCCCTACTCTCCCCTTTATCTAAGGTTATGGAAAAGTGCATCCATAGGCAATTATTAGACCACCTTCTCCATAATAACCTGCTCTCCAACTCCCAACATGGCTTCAGACCTTCCCACAGCACTACTACTGCCCTCCTCTCCTTCATGGACACCATCAACAAAAACTGCAACCTTAACATGCTCTCCTCTGCACTTTTCATTGACCTGTCCAAAGCTTTTGACATGGTAAATCACAATATACTCATAAACATTCTGAAATCTCTGTCACTTGACGCACTAGCTATCAAATGGTTCCTATCCTACTTAAATAACAGACATCAAGCTGTGCTCTAGAATACCACTCTTTCTACCCAACTACCGTTAATATTGGTGTCCCTCAAGGGTCCATACTAGGCCCATTCCTATTTTCCTTATTCATCAATGACCTTCACGAAGCAGTTCCCCAAGCTACATGCATACAATACGCAGATGATTCTACACTTATATGCTCAGCCACATCTGAATCTGAACTTCACTTCCTTACACAGAACTTATTTAGCTCAGTAGAACTATGGTTTACAAAACGCTGTCTCATACTAAATCCCAAAAAAACTAAACTTCTACTTTTTACACCTACCAATAAATCTCCACCAATTTACTTCACTATAGCTTCCAATAATAGCACTGTTATATCCCAGGATCTTACTACCAAACTGCTAGGTATCACCATAGACAACAACCTTAACTTTGACACTCATATTAATAATATCTTGAAAACAACTAACAAAAAATAGGCTCTATATAGGATCAAACCCTTCCTCACTCCTGCAACTAGAATAACTATCGCCCGCACCCATCTAATCTCTACCCTACTCTATGCCTCTCCCATTTTCACTAACCTGTCAAAAAATAACCTTAAAAAACTAGAAAACTCTTACAACAACATAGCCAGATTTGCCACTGGTAACCCTTTTAAAACACACCACTGTATTAATCTAAAATACCTAGGGTGGCTTGAATTACAGCAACAGCTAAAATATAATCAACTGACCATTGCCCATAAAATTCTTTATCAACCTGCTAAGACACCCATACTATCTAACCTTATTCATCCCTACAATAACCTGAAATCCCTAAGATCTTCACAAAAAATCCTCATAAATATTAACAAATCAAATAGAGCTGGAGACTCTCTCTTCACTAATACTGTTGGGAAAATCTGGAACTTACTCCCCACTGAACATTCAACACTTCCCTCTATTTCCTTGTTCAAAAGTAAACTTAAGTTCTTCCTTAAAACACATTGGATGTGCCCCTGTACTAAACCTGACTAACCTACATGCTCTCACTACTTGTTTCAACCCCACCTTATATGCTCTAGCTACCTGTTTCTACCTCACTGTCTCAGCTCAGTAACAAACACATCAGAATTCAACTACCATTCTACCTCTACTACCTAGCCTTACCTATTAGTATACTCTCATAAAAGTTAGTCTTCACGATTAGAACTTTCTTACTCAACTTCTATTCCAGTCTTACTTTCCTTTTTTCCCTTCTTATATCTACAATTACATTATGCGTTTTACTATCAATCTTTCTGAACAGTTAAAATGCAGCCTCATGATAAATTGTATTATGTTTAATCAATATTTTGTGTTATATACTCTATATACCTATAACCACTTTTTAGCTAATACTGCTTTAGTTATTATTATTTTAGGTTTACCATGCACCAATGCTCCTGATGACATTCCTTCTTACTTTGTCAGCTCAGCAGCTGAAGCAATTGCCTACCCCATTAGCATATTAATCAACCAATCAATTCAAGAAGACATAGTTCCCCAAATCTGGAAAAAGGCCTTCATCATACCTTTACATAAAGGTGGCAATAACAACAATGTTTCAAACTTCCGCCCCATAGCTATCCTATCTCCCATCTCTAAACTCCTGGAAAAGTGCATCCAACTTCAACTCCTACCATATCTCATAGATAATAACCTACTTTCTCCTACACAACATGGATTCAGACCAAATCACAGCACTATGACAGCACTCTTCTCCTTCCTTGAAACTGTAAACAAAGCCAGGGACTCTGGCCTTACTGTCTCTACCCTTCTACCTGACCTCTCTAAGGCCTTTGACACTATATCACATAGTCTGCTTCTAACCAAACTCTCCAAACTTAACCTATCTTCCTCTACTTTGAACTGGTTCTCTAGCTACTTAACTAATAGATATCGAGCAGTAAAATGGAAAAAGGCAACCTCCTCATTTCTTAACACCCCAACTGGTGTCCTCCAAGGATCCATATTAGGTCCCCTCCTCTTCAATATATTTATAAATGACTTCCACAAAGATATCCCTCTCTCCAATATCATCCAGTATGCTGATGATTCAACCATTATCTGCACTGCCTCAACTATCCCTACTCTCATAAACCTAACTCAAGATGCCTTTTCAACCATTGAAAAATAGATGAGAACAAATCACCTAGCACTCAACACCTCTAAAACCAAATTAATGATATTCACCCCTACTAAACTCAACTCTCTCAATACAAACAACTTTTTTATTACTAGTGAGAATAACATTCCACTAGAACTAGTGACAGAGACCAAACTACTTGGAGTCCAAATTGATAACCAACTAAAATTCAACTCCCATCTACAACTAAACATAAAAAAAAACATCAAAAACTAGGGATGCTCTATCGACAAAAGCTCTACCTTACAACTGCTACTAAAATCACTCTCTCTACTTCCTTTCTTATTCCCTCCCTTCTCTATGGAGCTCTACTACTAACTAACCTACAAATCTCCCTGAAAACACAAATTTCCTCCTGCTACAATAAAATCGCCAAGTTTGCTACCAACCAAAAGTCTTCCTCCCACCACTGCTCCTCTCTCCAACAACTAAAGTGGCTAGAACTACCCAATAATCTTACCTACACACAACTGTCCCTTGTACATAAACTAATTTTCAAACCCTCCCTCTGTCCCTCCCTCTCTTCTGTCTTCAAAATGCACATACCTCATAGAATTTTAAGGTCCAACAACCAAAATCTACTAGAAGTGTACAAACCAACCCGTCCCCCAGGCAAACATCTTCTTTCACATGGCTTAGCACGTCTCTGGAACTCTCTACCTCCATCTATCCGTACTATCTCTAACCATTTCATGTTCAAAAAATCTCTTCATTCACATCTACTTTCCCAGTGGGAATGCTCTTGCTCCCACCCTACTTAACTACATTGAGCATCCCCTTTTCCTCCTAGTCCTGCTTACACCCTTGATTTCTCCCCCTCATTATACATACCTCTTACATTCCTACTATAACCATAGAATGTGTAAGAATTCTCTACACTTTTCCTCTCAGATGGAGAACTCTCTTTATGAAATAACTTTAGTAGAATTTTACATTAGAAATTTGATTTTATGTATAATCCTTTTTAATTTTAACACTGTATAAATTAATTGTAATCATTGCACATTGTACTTAAACTTGTCTACTTGAAAGTTTATAATGTTTAAGCATGTATAATACCTACTGTAATCTATATTTTTCTGGAGCTTTTCTCCCCAGGACTCAATTGAAAACTGGTTATTTTTGGCCCAATGGACTATCCTGGTAAACCAACTGCAAATAAATAAATAAATAAATATTAATGTAGTCGATCTCATGTATGTACTTCTGTAGATATGTACTGTAATTGAACTTTGGAGCTTATCTCCCCGGGCCTCTACTGAAAATGGACATATATCCAGCTAGCCTAGCCCGGTCAACAAATGTAAAATAAAATAAAAATATCATTGACGAAGTATGCCAATGGCCAAGTAGAAGGCCATTGGCATTGCAAACTGTTTAAAAAAATAAAAAAAAACAACTTTTATTTTTTTTTTTCGCTGATCTCGGCTGTTTAAGCATAGGGCAGTGGCGAGCAAATGGGATCGGGGGAAAATAATAAAATAAACCTAAAATAAGCATTCTAACTAAAATCAGTAATCTGCCATGCAAGTCAATGGCAGGCAGAAGACAACCTGGCCAGTGTGTAATGGTTGCTAAGGGGGAAGGCTCAGTGTAAGATATGTAACTGTGCATTAGCAGGCAATCCTCTGCAAATGAGGGGAAGGATAGTGAATCCCAGTTTTCCCCAGGATGTGAGGCAGGTCCCAAGAGTGTAAGAGTATAAATAGCTGGGTGCAAGACTAGGATATAGGTGACAACATGGGGGGGTGTCAGGCATACTGTAAGCAGATTGGAGTCCTGTGGCCTGGGATTGCCCCTAGCTTAGCACAGCTAAGCTAGAGGGTTGGCTAAACCTGCCTAACACTCTTTTTTTTTTTACAAAGTGTAAGCGGGTGTGCGTGCCATGCACTGGGTAGTGTGCACATTTGAGCATTCTGTTTGCGCTGCACACACACGGGCTTAAACGGGAAGGCAATGGGAAGGGAAAACAGCAGTAAGAAGGTAATCAAGGAGAACTAGCAGGTGAAATGTATCAGAATCAGCCAATTACACAGACAGCAGACCAGCCCAGTACTATAAACTAAACAAAGACCTTCCCCTCTGTTTTTTCCCACACTCTACACCACCGATGTATACAAGTGGGGAAATTTTAACAAACATACATGAGAAGGGCTGCAGCAGGCAACATAGAGCAACATGTGCAAGAGGTGGTGAGGACGTGAATGCTGCTGAACAACCCACAGTGAGGAGACTGAGAAGAGTGTACCGACCCGGGGTAACCTACCAGGGGCTACATGAGCTGGAGATAGTGGAGTGCTATAAGGTGGACAGAGACCTACAGCAAATTGTTGAGCTGTGCCAGCCACACTTGACACACCAAACTGACCAAGGGGAACCCATCCCAGTTGATACCAAGGAAAGTGTAGGCCTAGGTATACTAGCCACAGGTACCTCCCAAAGCACAACTGGGGATATCATGGGGATCTCACAGGCATCAGCATCCAGAGTATTTCACCAGTTCCTGGATGCCATGTCAGCACATGCCATTAAGCACTTATATTTCCTCAACACCTGTGAGGTGTTGACCAGCAATACGAGTCTCTTCCACCAAATACCAGAATACCCTGGGGTAGTGGGTGCTATAGACTGCATGCACATATGCATCAAAGCACGGGTCTACATCAACCTCAGGGGTATCCCCTCCAACTGCCAGGTCATCTGTGATGCCCAGGGCATTATAATGAATGTGTGCTGACTGCCCTGGAAGCTATGACGATTCCCACATATGGCATCTGACGTAGCTGTACCAGAGATTTGCCAATGGGGACATCCTATATGGTCACCTAGTGGTTGGTTCTGGGTACACACTGGAGCCTTGGCTGATGACACCCATCAGAAATGCACACACACCTGAAAAACAATGCCATAATGAGGCACACGCACAGGCCAGACATATAATAGAGCGTGTGTTTGGGATGCTCAGGTCACTGTTCTGGTGTCTGGACACATCCGATGGAGCCTTGCAGTACTCCCCAGCTACATGTACCCAAATTGTCCTTGTATGTGCCATGCTACACAATATGATCCTGCGGAAACAGCTGCAGCAGGAACAGCATGGGGCAGGGCCACACAGCCCCGCCCCCACCATTGCCAAGGCCGGAACAGAGTGACTCTGAGGAGGAACAACCTGAGCCTGCCCCACTAGGCAGATGGAGGAGTGCCCAGTATGCCCTGGCCTTGGCAAAGAGGCAACGCATAGCACATGCACTGACATAGTAGGGACCCAGGTAATGACACCTCTCTCTGACTCGCGCATACAGTAAAAGGGATGCCAAACATGACACTACCTGTGCTCAATCATGTATAGGGAGTGTACTATGTGCATCCGACATAGGTAGCCCTGCAGCACCACCCTCAATACTGGGACACCCACAAGGTACGTGACTCATACATGCCAGTTGGGGGGGTCACATACCCAATAACAGTTACAGCCAGCAGGATAGGTGTAGACAAACGCAAACAAATGTTGTAATATGGCCTCTGAATGAGCCCTATGGGTAACCCCTCCCCCAGGCCTACACAGACAGACTACAGCAGGCCAGGCAGTTGGATGTAAGTTGTGAAGGCCAGGAAGTCAGAAACTAATATGTAGGTAATTAAAGCTAAGGTCTGTAGTACACTGGTATGCCTCTAGCCAGCACGATAGGTAAGACTACAGACTGAAATGGAGTACCCGACATACCAGTACATTCCTAGCAAATGTGTACAAGTGTCAGGTGTGTCCCCCCATCCTATGTACACTTATAGTAACAGTCAGGTGCGCCCCCCCCCAATCCTGTGTAGAAATGTAGAAACAGTCAGGTGTCTCCCCCCAATGCAGAAATGTAGCAACAGACAATGCCAAATGACCAATTGATACCCTGCAGACACAGCATGCTACCTGTCTGTGTACAACACAAAGGTCAGCACTGCAGTACAAACTACCTGGACTTGATCCACACATGCAATACAGATTGCCATACTGGGCATGCACACTTGGAGGAATGAAGGCAATGTCAGTCAACAACATACTGAAAGGTCATACTGGGCATGCTCACACACTTAAACACATGAAGGCCATGTCTTCAAAACACCAGTGGACCAGACATATCTGGCAGTAGCAGTTCTTAGTGCAGACACATGTCAGTATGCACCACTCCTGCCTTGTACACACAGTGGATAGGAATACAGACATATATGTAAGGACAACACACTATAATAAGCCAAAGGTATATGGGCATAGATGTATGGAAGAGGGTGAACATAAGGAGCCAGCCGGGCCTGTCTCACCCAGCACACAGCCAAAGGGCCCCAAACACGAGTTGCAGATGTCACTCACTGCAGATACTAGCCACCAGTATCTGTCAGCATGGCAGACTATGTGGTGCACGTGCCAGCTGTGCAACAAGACTGTACAAGTAAGTAGTCATCTAGTAGCTGTATACATGTACCTGTGACATCTGACCCCGTATGTGGCATGTCAACCCCTACATGAATGGGTTATGGCCCATGCACACACCGCCCTCCCCATAGCAGTATTATGACAAGCCTGTTGAGGCCATCTAATGTGAAATACACCTTTGGGAGAGCTATAGCTCAGTAATCTCCATGGTGTGTCCCATGACTGCGTACTGCTGTAGTGATAAACTAGTTAGGTAGTAGTTCTAACCCCAGACTTGGAAACTATGTGAGTGTGTGTTTGTGTGTGTCTGTCTCTGACTGTGTAGAGAGCAATGCATTTTAGGCTACTCACACTCCGTACAATTCATATACTCAACTTTGGCAAGGCTGCTGATGTCACTCACCTAGAAATACACCTCTGGGAAAGTCATAGCCCAGTAATCTCCATAGGGCGTCCTGTAACTGCGTCCTGCTTTTGTGTAATAAAATAGTTAGGTAGGTGCTCTAACCCCAGACCCGTTAACTGTGTGTGTGTGTGTGTGTGTGTGTGTGTGTGTGTGTGTGTGTGTGTGTGTGTGTGTGTGTAATAAAATAGGTAGGTGCTCTAACCCCAGACCCGTTAACTGTGTGTGTGTGTGTGTGTGTGTGTGTGTGTGTGTGTGTGTGTGTGTGTGTGTGTCTCTGAGTAGAGAGGAATGCTTTTCAGGCTACTCACACTCCGTACAATTCATATACTCAACTTTGGCAAGTCTGCTGATGTCACTCACCTAGAAATACACCTCTGGGAAGGGTGTAGCCCAGTAATCCCCGTAGTGCATTCTGTAACTGCATACTGCTGTAGTGTGATTTAGAACTGTGGTAGGGTTCCATCTCCACCCATGGCAGTTCTGGATGTTTTCTGTGTGTTTCAATGTCTGTGTATGGAGCAATGCATTATAGGCTACTCACTCACAGTACATTTCAAATTTTCTGTTTTGACAATCCTGCTGATGTCCTTCATTGTGAACTACACCTTTGGGGATATAGTTATTTAGTAATCCCTGTGGTGCGACCTATAACTGTTCCATATTGTAGTGTGATATATCTGTACCCACACGTCATTTGTGGATGTTTTGTGTGTGTCTGTCTGTGTAGGAAGCAATGCTGGTTAGGCTAGTCACTCACAGTACAGTTGAAATGCCCTAGTTTGGTAATCCTGCTGATGTCATTCATTGTGAAAAACACCTTTGGGGAAGGATTTCTCTAGTAATCCCTGTGGTGTGACCTGTAACTGCTCCATGCTGTAGTGTGATATAGACCTCTGTCAGGGGTTCTATACCCACACATGTCATTTGTGGATGTTTTGTGTGTGTCTCTGTCTGTGTAGGGAGCAATGCTTGTTAGGCTAGTCACTCACAGTACAGTTCATAGGTTCATACTAGGCTATCTGCCCTAGGGCATTTATAAGCCTAGCCCAAAGTTTTGTGGCTTTCACCACCCCTTAAGTTTGAAGGATACTATGCCCATTATTTTGCCGTGCCTCCATCCAGCAGTGACACTGAGGTGATCCCCGGGGTAAACCTGCGATCTCCCATCCATTGGTCAAGATTTCTCTTGAACAAAGCCAGCGAGGTGCTCTGCCTCACATGTACCGGGATTTTGTTCCACATCATAGGGAGTCTCTGGGTGATGAATCTGTCCGTCCAGCACGTCCTATTTATAACCGTGTTAAGGTTTAAGTCTCTTGCTCTTGTAGTTCTGATGGATTTAGATTTTTTGAGGTGGAGCATGTTCATTAATTCCGGGTTGGACATGGCCTTGTATGTCAGGCACAGGTCACCTCTGAGCAGACGGTATGCGACTGAATAGAGCTGAAGTTCCTTCAGTCGGGCAGAATAAGACATATTTTTGAGACCCTTTATCCTTTTGGTGAGGAACTTTTGGGGCCTTTCCAATTGCTGCAGGTGTCAGGTAAGATACATTCCGAATGGGGCATTGTACTCGATCATTGGTCTGATGAGTGATGAGTATAGGGGAACAATGACCTCCCTTGATCTAGATGTGAATCCCTTCATGATCAGGTGGGCAATGTAGAAGATCTTCCTAACTACTTTGGCAACGTGAGTGTCAAACGAAAGGTTACTGTCAACCTGGGTCCCCAGATCCCTGATAACCTCTTCTGTGCTTAGTGGATTGCCACCTATATGGTAGCTAGGGGTAACCTTGTTTTTCCCAAAGGGTATGACTATGCATTTTTTGGTGTTTAACTTTAGGCCATGGCTCTGGCACCAGTTTTCCGTTTCTATGAGACCCTCCTGAAAGATATCTGTGTCTGATGTGTTTTCAACTATGGCGCCCAGTTTGCAGTCATCTGCAAACTTTGTCAGCCATAAATTTGCCTGTACTTCTGAAAAGTAGATGCCGAACAAGAGGGGGCCCAGGACTGAGCCCTGTGGGACACCACTTGTGACCAGCTTGGAGTCTGACATGGCGCCAGCAACTCTGACCCTGTGGGTTCTGTCACTTAGCCAGTTTGCAACCCATCTTGTGATGTATGGGTTTACATTTAAGCTGGTGAGTTTTTCAATGATACCCGAGTGGGGTATTGTGTCGAAAGCTTTTGCAAGGTCAAGGTAGGCTGTATGGACTGCCTTGCCCACATCAATGGCCTTGGTGACTGTTTCGAAAAAGTCAACCAAGTTTAAAAGGCATGATCTGCCCTTGACAAAGCCAAACTGGGTTGGATCCAATGTCTGTAAGTCCCCTATGTCTTTATTTATGAGTTCCATTATGATCCTCTCCATAGCTTTGCAGACCAGGCTTGTTAAGCTGATGGGGCAGTAATTTCCAGGGTCAGTGGAGGCACCGCCTTTGTGAAGTGGGACCACAGTTGCCATACACCACTCCTTGGGTACATATCCTGAGGTGAGGCTAAGATTAAACAGCTGCCCTAACTGCGGGTTTAATTCCTCATTGAGTTCGTGGAGCACACAACCGGGGACACCATCTGGTCCCATAGATGCTGTGTTTTTCGCCTTGGAGAGAGCAGTTTTCACCTGAGCATTTGAGATGTTTGGGGGGGCTACAATCCTCTGGTATAGATATCTCTCCTTTTGGGAGGAGGGGGGGGAGAAATTTGCATTGAACCTGTCAGCCAGTATGTTGGCAATGTCTGTTGGTTCAGTGATTTTTACATCATTTCGAACTAATTCTGAGCATATCTGGGAGTTTCCTCCCAGGTTTCTAACATAGCTAAAAAAGGCCTTATGATTGTCTTTTGAGTCCTTAGCGACTTTTCTCTCAAAATTTGCCTTGGATGATTTTATGAGTGATCGTAGTTTTTTTACTTATAATGATCAAGGGTGTCTTCCCTTTTAAGGATTTTGCTCTATCTTGTAGTAGCTTTCTCCCTTTATTGTAGAGCTTGTTTATGGCTGGGGTCCACCAGACTGGGCGCTTGCCTTTGGTGCAAAGAGTCTTTGTTTTGTTTGGGATTGCCTGATCCATGCAGTCCTGGAGGTGCTGGTAGAAGGCATTTGTAAGTGATTCAGCGGCTTGGGTAATGGCTTCTGCTGGCTTGGGGGCCTTGAAGGAAACCACACCAGTCTTAAGAAGTGTGAAGTCAGCTTTTGAGAAGTTCTTCACTGTGGTCTTTTTTATCTGGGGTGGGGGTGGGATGTGGACTTCCAGTGAGATTAGTTTATGATCTGATCTCACCAATGAGGTATACTTCCGGTGTTGAACATTGTGTCCCCATGTTCGTGATGATGAGATCTAGTATGTTTTCTCCTCTTGTGGGGATGGTGACTAGTTGTTCCATGGCATTAGAGTTTATGAACTCTAGCAACCTTTGGGCTAGAGTGTTGGGGCTTGAGTAATGATCCCAGTCTATATTCGGATAGTTGAAATCACCTAATATGATGGTGTTTGGAGATACATTTATCCCCTCCATTGTTTTCAGGAAAGCTGTGTGAGGTTCCTGAGTTTGAGAGGGTGGCCTGTAACATGCTACAACTTGCAGAGCAGTCTTGCCTACGGTTAATTGCACCTGGATGGTCTCAGATGCCTCGTACGTTGCCACCAACCTGGAGGTGTGGGTATCCTTGATGAATATGGATACCCCCCCCTCCTTTCTTGGTGTGGTCCGGATTTTGGGGCCGGAACGCATGATATGAGGTAAAACCTGATAGTGCCGGGGTGCTCTCAGGAGCCTTGAACCAGGTTTCAGTCACA
Source organism: Protopterus annectens (assembly GCF_019279795.1). NCBI lineage: Eukaryota > Metazoa > Chordata > Ceratodontiformes > Protopteridae > Protopterus > Protopterus annectens. The sequence goes on from NC_056725.1 coordinate 845,570,419, forward strand.
GCACAGACATCGATGTTCTCCATACTGAGAAGGGTTTCAAGTGCGTGCATCTTGAGGTTGAGACTTCTGGCATTGAGCAGCATTACCCTTAGTTTTTTTTCTTTTTTGTGTTCTAGGGTGGTAGGTTTAGAATTTGAGCCTTGCCTAAAAAAGGCACTATGGGGGTGGCAAGAGCCTTTGCCAATATCCGGAAGCCTATGGGTGACAGGTGCAAGCCGTCCCTTGCGAAGCAGCGTGGCTTGTCCAGCATGTCATCCCAGGCAGACAGACATTGGATCCCCTTTGAATGACACCAGAGATTAAGCCAATTATTAAAGCTGATCATCTTGTCTCTGTATTGTGGCATCATTCTTGGTGAAGGTAGGATACTGCCCAAGGTCAGGGTCATACCTGCCTGGGCTACATAATCAGAGAGCTCCTCTATGTCTCTTTTCATGTAGTCCAGGGAGTGCCTCAGGTCATTCACACCAGCATGGACAATGACTGAGTCATACTTGTACTTGCTGTTGAGTGACCTGAGTGCTTGCGTTACAGCTTACTGTGACCTTCTCCTTACTCAATCTGGTGAGTGGGATGTCAGTGTGTCTGACTATGGAGTCACCTATGACGAGTGTGTCTGGCATTGTGTTTGGCCTTAAGGACTGTGACTGTTTGGCACACTGACTTTGCGGTCTATGTGTTGCATGTGTTGTGTCCTGAGGTGGCAGTTGTTTGGGTGTCTGCTTTGGTGGCCTCTGCTGTTTTGGTAAATTTTTGATCAGAGCCTCCGAGTATGTCTTTGTGTGTTTGTGTATGATTTGAAGTTGTGATCGTTGAAATGCCCTAGTTTGGTAATCCTGCTGATGTCATTCATTTTGTGAAAAACACATTTGGGGAAGGATTTCTCTAGTAATCCCTGTGGTGCGACCTGTAACTGCTCCATGCTGTAGTGTAATATAGACCTCTGTCAGGGGTTCTATACCCACACATGTCATTTGTGGATGTTTTGTGTGTGTCTCTTTCTGTGTAGGGAGCAATACTTGTTAGGCTAGTCACTCACAGTACAGGTGAAATGCCCTAGTTTTGTAATCCTGCTGATGTCATTCATTGTGAAATACACCTTTGGGGAAGAAGTACTCCAGTAATGTCTGTGGCACGTACTATAACTGCATAGTGCTGTAGTGTAATAAACTAGTTAGGTAGGGGTTCTACTCCCAGACATGACAGGTGTGTGTGTGTGTGTGTGTGTGTGTGTGTGTGTGTGTGTGTGTGTGTGTGTGTGTGTGTGTGTGTGTGTGTAACTCGTATCCTCTGTAGAGGTGGTTGTGAGTGAGACACCTGTGGGCAATGTGGAGGGGTTTTGCTTATTTCTTTTATGGTGGCCCTACTATACATCACAATGTCAACCATACAGGGATAACAGATGTAAATTAGCTGAGAGGCTGGGGTGCAAAGCCATACCCATACATGTGACATCAAGGCCAACCAATCACAGTTAACAACCCGACTATTACCCAGAGCACACACTCAACCCATGTGTCATATGCACACACATGCCTAGGCAACAGCCAATATGTGGGTAGTACACTGCATATTGGCCACTGATGGTAACTATGCAGTGATTGCAGTGGGCTACAGAGGGCATGTCACCCTGCCCATCTGTCCAATATGCATGTACATGCAGACAGTGCACCTCCACCATGTTCCCCAATGGACACCTGTACCACCTGTGGTGCCTTCACATGTGACTCACAATGGACATACCATGCCTGACAACATGCCCTGTATGGACAAATGTCACTGACATCAGGGGAATTCTGTTAGCATGCTATCCGTATAGGTGCAGGGTAAACCTGCTGCCCATTACCAGTGCCTGCCACAGGTGGGCAAGACTGGCACATCTGAGGATGATCTGTGTTCACAACATGGGCCAGACACCCCAGGTACAGTTCCACATGTCACTGTACATGCATGTGGGATGTGTGCACATCCCAGATATCATCCATGTTATGGACTAAGGAACTCCTACATGGCAAGTGATGCACAGCATTGCCCACACACAATAGTCACCCAGGTGACTGGATGGGGGATGCAGTACCCACCTGTGTGGGCAAATGCAGAAACTACAGGCCTGAGCCACAATGCAAACCATTGTCATGTGGCCTGATGCCAAGGTATACCTATCGCCTACCCTTGTACAGCCTACTGGCACAGTTGACTACCACACACCCATGCAGACATGCACCCATGCATGCCAGAGCTGGCACCCTATGTGTTCATGTGTGTGTGTTGTATGGTGCATATGTCCACATCCCCACTCACTGCAACCCCCCAGGGCATACTGAAGTGCATGCTGTCTGATGTCTGACACCTCTTCATACTCTCGGCCCATACGACCTACGTATGACCCATGTGGTGCATGTGATACCTGCACATTGATGTGTTGTGGCAATCCCACTAGTGATTAGTTGCACTCCTGGCTCTGCCAAGTGTGTCAATGTGTGTGTGCCAGTGTTGATGCTGGCACCTGTTCATGCAGACAGGCACGTGTACTTCACCTGCCGTATATCTACCATATTCCTGTTGCAGATGTCACTCACCATCACATATATGTTCTGAGTGCTCCACAGCAGGTAACCCATGTGGCGCATCCAATAACTGCATCAAACTGTGTTAGCACTACATAGTTGTCGGGGGTTTGATACCCTGTGCTGGCAGGTGTGACACAAACATGTATCAATTTTACTCTCCCACCCTTGCCCGTCATGTATTTGCCTCTGTCTGCCTCTCCCGCTCCATCTCTGGTGAATGTGGAGACCCACACCTGCTTTGCTTAGGCAGCAGCATGTGTATTTTAAGTGATGCTCATGATCAACTGATGGCCTCTGTATGAATTGCAGCCCTCCCCTAGCTGATTGCATGTGGAACAGCTGTGGTAACATTCCCAAAGCCAGTTGCATGGAAACACACTCCAATACCTAGGAACATCATGGTGGTGATGGCCCTTTTCAGTCACTGAGCAGAAAGTAGATCTGTTTGGCAAACAGCATCTCAGATGGATTGGGGATTTACCTCTAATAACATACACTGTAGAAAGAGGGCAACAAACAGGAGGGGGATGTGCCTGACCTGACTACAGACTGTAAGTGCTGCTACACTGCATTTGGAGTAATGTTGGTTTAACAGTGTTTGTCTGGATATGCCTGTTGTACATGTCGCAATACCTGACATGTCAGTTCCATGTATATGAGGAATCCCCATCTGCAGAGCCAGCTGCAGACTGGGCAGTGCTGTGCCTTTGGTTTCATGTGTTACCCATGGTGCATCTATCTGTGGAATGCAGAAGGTAGTGTGAGGATTGCAGTCTGTAGATGGTGACAGCTGTGACAGTTACTGACTTCATATCCCTCATATGAAATATGTTGCAACAAACCCTATTACAATGGTAAATTTATGAGGTTATCACAGCAAAATGTCTATACAGGTCCTGTGTATGTGCTGTCAGCCACACCTCTGTCAACTTTTGTACATATGTCATGCATGACATGGTGCATATGTGCTGTACACCATAAATAGTGTCATCATATCTGATAACACGCCAGTATGATTGCTACACATGTCATGTACAATAGGGGTTATATTTTATGACATAACCTGGACATTCTCTGGATGTTTGTACAGTACTGAGGTCTGTGTAGTGATGGTGAATGTTGGCAGTGTGTATATTGTTAATATGTACTTTAGCCTGTGTACAGACTGTGGTAGATGTCATTGTTCTAGCTCCCCTTCTATCTGATGTTACATGCTGCCCCACTGCATGGTACCATTTTGCTGTACATGTTTGTAGGGCCATACACACACACATGTCCCATACCACAGACAGCCATGAGACCTAACTGTGTAGCAGCCCAGTATATGTAGGGTCATTTTGTGAGTGGCACATATGAGGATGATGTAGAACAGATAGTTCATTACTGTAATATTATGCTAGCTTACTATATGTGGCTGTGGCTGTGTTCACATTGGTTGTGGTTATGCACTTGTACATGGGTGTATCTTACCCTGTGCTGTGACATTGCTGTTGAGCCTGCTATATATGCAGGTACATGTGCATTCCCCCATATGAGATGTAGGCCAGTGTTGAGCCAGTCTGCCTGTAGCCTGCACTGTGCATTTTTACATGCCAAGCAGCTTAGTGTACTTACCCAGTGAGATGTCATGTGCAGATACTTGCCAGATGTACTGTTGACGGGCCTCCCTTAAAAGTCATGTATGTCAATGTCTAGTGGGGAGTATGTCCATGGCAGTCCCAGCAGTCATTATGTGTCAGGCCAGAGTGTGTGAATCCAAAACCTATGGTGACAAATGTATACCAGTCGGTATGTGTTATACCCATCTACATGGCTGTCTACATCCATATTGTCAGGCCTGGTACACATGTTGTGCACTAAGGGATTATGTGTATACCTCTGGACTGTACAGCGTGTGTCCAAAGTTCCACATATATTGGCCATTATCTCTGCTGCACTCCACAGGGGCATTACATGCTAGTGGCGGTGCTTTACAATGATTTCCTTAGGATGTCTTTCATTAGCCAATGGCACACATGTTATAAGCAGATGTCACCTTCCACACACACCATGTTTGTGAAGACAATCCAAATGACCGTAGCAATAGTCTAGTAACATACCTGCTATACATACCTGACATCCCCTTGCACTACGACTTTGGGACTATAGGGGCTGGGGTAGGGCTAAACTACATGTCCAGGACGTATGGTGGAAATATATGTACATCTACATATCCAGATAGCCATATGTATATAATTACACATGTGTACTACTTCCAATTACCACTGTCATGGCAACCACCCACTATAGATCCTTACAGCATGTGGGCATGGTCCCTTTACATTTCCTGTGTGATGGACATCCTTCCTGTGTGTGGGCATCAGTGTTACAGACAGCAGGTAGCAATACCTCTTACAGGAGAACCTGCACACTCAGAGCGGCCACATGTGTAGGAGGATCAGGAACTACAGACAGACTGTGAGTAGAGTTCTGTCATGCTTTGTATAGTACTGGTGTTACAGGGTGTGTGTGTGTGTGTGTGTGTGTGTGTGTGTGTGTGTACACATACTAGTCTACCTTGGAATAAAGTCTGTCTGCATAGCTCACTACTGTGGACCTATCGTCTCGCTGGACAGAGGTATGCCTATCATGTGTTGTCTGTCCACCACATAGGTCCTGTGTCACATATTACACTGGCGGTGTGTGTGTTGCATGCTGTCAGTACATGGCTACATCCATTTCTGTTTCTAACCTCAATTCCCTGACTAAGGATATCTTGCAGACTATCCTGTGTCACCAGCAACTTGCTTAGTGTATGGCAACAGTGTTCCACATATGTGCCTGTGTTCCACCCTCTGTCCTCCATCTACATACCAAGGGGGTTGTTCTGTTGTGGACTGTGAGTATATCACACTGCCATTAGTCCACTGCTGTTGTATCCTCCACACATACAGTGGGTCAGGGGCCATATATGTGTGGGCATCACCTACACAATACATGTGTGCCCTTATGCAATCCAGAGGCCAGTGTATGTAATGGTTGTATATGGACCTGCATTATTGAGACTAGGTGGGGAGCACCATGAATGATCTAGGCTGTTAAAAATGTGGGTGTATCAGGGGTGAGCTGCCACAAGGTATCTGGATGTACAGTACCGTATACTTCACCTATATTGACATTACTTACATGAATTGGGGTACTGCAAGCCTACTGCCTCCGGCCATACAGACTGTTCTGTTTGTCAGTGTGCTCAGGATGGTGTCAATTATGCCTTATGTACCAGTTACAACCCATTTGATCACAAAATGTCTTTACCTCTGTGTTTGTACAGAGTATAGATAGAGGCTGCTGAACTACACACCTGCAGTACATACTGTTGATTGTTTGGTATCCTGTGGCTGGCCCAGTCTGTCTTCACTATTGTACAATTTGAATAGGCTTGGCCTAGACAGCAACAGTTGTGAACCTTTCCATACTACTGTATTAATGTAACTGTTTCACAGTTGCAGTACTCTGTTTATATGGTTGTCAGTATTTGAACAGCTATATGACATGGCATATAGAACTCTTATAGTACACAATTAAAGGATTCCCATTTCTGCAAACCTGTGTGTGGTGTGTTTCTTATGACCTTTCTATGGGTATATCTTGCAGGCAACGATTGACATTTTTATGGGTGGCCCATACAGTGTCCAGTTGTTCAGGTGTTAACTGTAGGCATAGTGGCTGTTCCATATTGTGTGCACCTTCTACATATGTATCTTACTGTACATATATCTGTGTGTGTATGTGTAGTCACATGTACTCCTTACTATATTAAGAACCCTAGCTGCTATCGGTCCCTGGCCCCCTGCATCCTTAACTGCCCTCTCTAATATCAATATTTCCTGCCACGGACACTTTACTCCTTTTACCTGAAGACTAAGGACCCTCTCCTACCAGTGGCTACATCACAGTGCCTCCTACCCTTGTTCCCTTTATAGTGATAAGGGAAGCAAGAACCTCTCTAATATCAATATTTCCTGCCTCGGACACTTTGCTCCTTTTGCTTGAAGACTAAGGACCCTCTCCTACCAGCGGCTACATCACAGTGCCTCCTACCCTTGTTCCCTTATAGTGATAAGGGAAGAAAGAATGTATGTTAATTTCCTACATTTGTAGAAGTGTATGGAGCAGGACTAATTACTTGTAGGTGGTTTAAGGTTGCTTCTAAGCCAGGACTGCCTGCAGCCATTTCCTTATAGTTTGTATTTTTTCCCCACAACATTCTGAAATAGATTCCATTTTTATCCTCTCCTGCCCTCCCTTGACCAGACTTTCCCCCACTTATAATCGAACTCTGTAATTACTGTCTTTGGCCACTAGGTGGCATCCTTACCCAGCTCTACCAATCCCTCTACCCTATACCACATTCCTCTCAGAATTTCCTTGTCCAATACTTTGCTTCTCTTCAGTTCACTAAGTTGTATTACTGTATTAGCACCTTTCTCCTATCATCCCTCCCACCTCTCAGCATACCTCTCTTTGTACCTACATTACTTACCTTTTTCAAAGCAATTTTCTCTGATTGTTCCTCATATGCTTCTTCCTTCTCTTGTCTTAACCCGCTCCGTTCGCCCTGCAGGCTCACTCCGCTCCCCTACCCTACCCCCAATTCTCACCCACCCCCAGTGGCCCTAAACTTATACTTCCATAGCCACACCCTCCTAAACACACAACCAATCAGATGGTGCCACCATCCTAGTAAATTAAACCACACCTACTTTTCAAGTAACCAATCTCTACCCCTAAATAATTATAATCTCAACTCAAACTCCTCCTCTCCTCCTAACCCATACCTCTGCTAAACAACTTAATATTTCCTTACCTATTCTACCATCATGTCTACTAAAACCACCTCAACCCTAACTAAACTACTACTCTGTGCTACACTCACATCTGTACTAACCTCAGCATATCTGTTAACCTCCTATGAACACCCAAATACTTCTCATCCTAACCATCCAAGAAAATAAACAGTCCCACATACTCTCACATTCACCCTTAATAATATCACTATTACATCCACACCTAGATACATACTAGCTAAATACCATAGACTTGCCCACATTACATACAACAACCTTACAACAAAGAAATTACGCTACCAAATTAGTAACATACATTATCTTTTACTTTCACTAAAAAAGCATTGCTTACTGGATGGAGACATACATCCTAATCCCGGCCCACATAATGTCCTATCCATTGGACATCTCGCCAACAATCCCTCTATTCCCCTCATCCCCAGCAAGCACCCCAACTCTCTCCTCATTGCACATCTCAATATCCAAAGTATAAATAACAAAGTTCCCCATCTTCATGCTCTCCTGGATATACACTCTTTCGATATTCTTTGTTTGACAGAGACTTGGCTTAAACCTAACACACAAGATAATGAAATTATCCCACCAGGTTATAACATACTTAGACTTGACTGTATAAAAAGAAAAGGAGGGGGAGTAGCACTTCTTTTCAAAGATGGACTACAAGTCACCTCTATACTCTATATCCCACCAAAAAACAACCATGCTGAAGTCCTTATTTCCAAATTACAGCTCAACTCTAGTAAATCCTTATATATCTTTTGTATTTATCTACCTCCCAGAAACAATATCAGCATTCTAGAAGATATTCTGAGCTGGATCTTGACATCCTTCCCACAAGAAACAATTATCCTAGGAGACTTTAACATAGATTGGAAGAACATAAATACTGATCATCCTACCTCTCACATTAACCTTCAGGGCTTCTCTCAGACCATTACCTCCCCAATAAGAATAAACAAACCAAACAAAAAAGAGAGCACTTTGGATTGGATCCTTATTAATAACTACCACCGAAATTATACAGTTGATATCCTCCCTGATGATGTAAGTGACCATTCCTTGACTTATATAATCAGGCAAAAGTTTAATACCTCTCACCTAACCTCATATAGGACTATACGGTCCAAGCAATTTAACCAGCACCTTTTTCAGAGTGAACTCGGCTCCTGTGATTGGTCTCAGTTAAAAACCCTCCCACTTGAGCAGGCTGTCAGTTATTTCAACTCCAAGTTCTCAGAAATCCTAGACCACCACGCTCCTAAAGGTACTATCAGAACTAGGTCCAAACCTGCCCCCTGCCTTACAAATGAAACCAAGAAAAAAATCCTCCTCAGAAATAAAGCCTGGTCCAAGTGGCGAACTACCAAAAGTACATCTGATCAACAAAGCTTTAGACACATGAGAAACATGACAAAAAAAGATATCCTCTCAGACAAAAAAAACTACTACTGTAAAATGCAGCAAACAAACCAAAACAATCCTCAAAAATTCTGGGCAAGTATCAATAGACTCCTCTATCCAGGTCACTCCAGAACACCAACACCAACCCCAACAGGTGCAACACATGAGACTCCTATCCAAACTGCCAATGCTTTCAATTCCTTCTTCACATAGGCTATCCAATCTCTAGCCAGTCAACTAGCTCCTGATAGAGCCAGTCTTCTTAAATCTTCTCCTTGCTCTCTTCCTACCTTCCAATTTCAACCCACCTTTACAAATTATATGTATAAACTCATTCTAAAACTTAAGCCTTGTATT
>NC_056725.1:846259593-846327093 GCF_019279795.1 Protopterus annectens
CCCCATGGGGGATTCAGGGCAAAGTAGTTGATGCACTTGTTTAGGGCAGAAGCAAAAAGAAGAGTGGCTGGCCACATAGATGGAAAACCTATGCCACCTTCTCATTGAGAGACCACTCGTGGAAGCAGTATGTACCTGCTCAGCTTGTCTGCAATCATGTTGGATCTCCACAGAATGTGCACTGCTAAAAGAAAACAGTCTGAAGACATAAGCCCACTGCCAGACCCCGAGCGCTTCGACACAATGGGCAAGATCTGGTTCCCCAGTCTGCTGATGTAACAGATAATCCATAAAAACGGCACTCAGCGGTAAAATACCCACAAATAATAAAAAGAAAATGCCCAGGCCAGTAGATTCCAGACAGTCCAAATAAGTTTAATAGCAGACAATACAGTAAAGTAAGACCATAAAAATGCTGACAAACACAAGCATTTTTCATCACTCAGTACATGACTTCATCAGATGCGGAAGTGAGTAAACCCCAGACGATTTTCCAGCATGAACGTTGCATTTCAGAACCAACAACCATGTTACCAGCACCGGCAGCCTTCCATTCGAGAAAGCTTTCTGCAGAAGAGTCGTAGAACTGGCCATATGAATCTCGAATAGACAGTGAAAATTTAACAATCAGGCATTCAAAGTCAAAAACCATCACTTTTTTTTCAAGGTAAATCTTCCAATTCCTGTTAGAGCGCAATGGTGATGACCTATTAAAAAGGTAACAGATAACAGACATGTTGTCCATTTGAACTACGATCATCCCAGAGAACACATCTTGAAATGCTTGCAATGCCTAGAGCACTGCTTCTCATCTCTAGTTTATATGCAAACTGGCCTCTTTGGATGTGGAATTATTTACAAAGACCTTGTACAACTATGTAAATGGCTGTTTAGAGGCTGCTGTACCTACTATAAGCTCATAACAAACAAAAAACCAAACTGGGAGAATCCTAACCTTAATCTAGGGGATCTCAAACATGTGGCCCGCAAACTAGTTTTCTACGGCCCGCGATCACTTACTAGGGATCTGGTTGTGTGGTAGAGGGTTTTTTGTACGTCTTCTCCATACATCACGCATCTTCTCTGTACGTCCTGCATATATTCCATCACCATACGTGCCTAATAGAGTGGAGATGCAATTGGAGGGTTGTAGTCATGTGTTTTTCCTCCTCCGATCGCATCTCCTTCTCGAATTAGGTGCGTTTGTTCAATTGATTTCCCCGTATTTCCAAGGAGTGGAACTGGCTTTTCGGGTGTTTTTGCATCTGATCATCTCCTTCCAGCAGACTGACCCTCAAATTGTCAGCAGTGTGTTCCTGAGGTAAGGTGCTGTAGCGATTGTAGTTCTCTTCGGATCTTTGTTAAAATACAGAGAATATGCTTGCAGCACAGGGCACCAAACGTGGATCGCTCTGAACAGTTAAGTCGGCTGGTTTGGCGCCCTGTGCTGCAAGCAGGTTCTGTGCATTTTAACAAAGTCAGGGTGATTTTCTGGGGGGGGGGGGGGGTGTTAGCATTCATACTGAGAGAGCCAGTGCCCACTCCTGCCCTGAGTCTGGTTCCTCTTTTCTTGATTTTAAGTTATTAAAAAAGTACAGTTGTGTACACCTACCATAAATGTAGATGTTCGAGTGTCTTCACTGTTGCAGTCATAACTGTAGGGTGCTCCTGCCGGCAGGCAGCCCGAGGTCGGCCAGAATCCCAAAGTCTGGGTCCGGCGTCGGCTGTACAAGCTAGTACCCTGACGTCAGTACGCTTTGGTACATAGCCCTCAGCCGACGCCATCTTCTCCAGCCTTTCTTGCCCTAGATGTCAGAAGCCCCCAATAAAACAAAAATGAATCCAACAAGGAAACACAAATACACCACAAAAAGAAAAAGGAGAAAAAAGAGGATAGGAGGGAGGGAAACACCGACTGCAACAGTGAAGACACTCTAACATCTACATTTATGGTAAATGTACACAACTGTACTATGTTCTTCGTGTTTCACTGTTGCAGTCATAACTGTAGGGTGGAATCCCAAAGCAGTGAGAAAGGGGAGGAGGCTTTAGATAGAAGGGGAGGCAAGAATACCCTGCAAAACAGCAGAGGCAAAGCCTGCCCTGGTCTTAGAATACAGTGGGAGATTGTACTGCTTGGAAAAAGTATGCACAGAACTCCAAGTGGCAGCTTCCAAGATATCCTTGGTAGGAACTCCTCTGAGGAAAGCTGTAGAAGTGGCAGCTGCTCTAGTAGAATGACTTCTAATGGTACCTGGAAACGGTTTCCCATGATGAGTGTAACAAAATCTGATTCCATAAGCAATCCATTTGGAAATAGTTTGTTTAGAAATAGGTTTTCCAAGAGAACTGGAGGCAAAAGAAACAAACAATTGATTAGACTTTCTGAACTCTTTAGTCTTGTCCAGGTAAAATCGTAACTGTCTGTGTACATCCAATGAATGCAAAATCCTTTCCCCTTTATTTTGAGGATTAGGAAAGAAAGTAGGAAGGTGAATTGTCTGATTTAAAGCCACTTTCGAAATCACCTTAGGCATGAAAGTAGGATTGGTCCTCAAGGATACTCTGTCCTGATGGAAAATAAGGTATGGTTCCACAGCCATGAGAGCTTGCAACTCTGAAACCCTTCTAGCCAAAGTCAATGCTAATAAAAGAACAGTCTTCCAAGATAAAAACTTAATATCTGAAGATGCAGCAGGCTCAAAAGGAGGCAAAGTAAGTTTTTCTAAAACATAATTAAGATCCCAGGCAGGAACAGGAGGGGTCCTGGAAGGTCGCAAATTTTTAGCCCCTCTCAAGAATTGTCTCACCAAAGGATGAGAAAAAACAGGAGGATCAGAATTGAAATGAGCAGAAATAGCAGAAGCATGAATCTTAATGGAAGAAAAGGAAAGTCCTTTAGATAAAAGATCCGAAAGGTAAAGCAAAATAGAAGAGAGATCAGGTACCAGAGGATCCGAGCCTCGGTCCTGCATCCAAATACAAAACCTCTTCCATTTAGAGGCATAGGATTTCCTAGTGCTAGGCCGTCTAGCTTCCAGAAGAACATCCAAAACTTGTTTGGGAAGACTAGAGGAAATCAAATTCCTTTGAAGAGCCAAGCTGCCAGGCAAAGGGTCTTGAGATTGGAATGTAGTAACTGACCCTGATGCTGGGACAGAAGAGAAGGGTTCAGAGGGAGAATCCAAGGAGGCTCCAAGAACAGGTGCTTTAAAGTTGGATACCAAAACTGTCGAGGCCAATTTGGAGCAATCAAGATGAGGAACTTGGGCTTGTCCTGTTTTATCTTCAGTAATACCAGAGGTAGTAGAGGAAGAGGAGGGAAGGCATATCCTGAAAGGCATATCCTGAAAGGCTTCTCCAGCTGAAGGACAGGGCATCCACTTTCCCAAGCTGTTTTGTGGAAGGACCTGGTGCAAAAGCGAGGCAGCTGATTGAGATGGGATGCAAACAGATCTATCTGGGGACATCCCCAAACTGCAGTAATCCTGTTGAATAAGTTGGTGTCTAGCATCCATTCGTGAGGATCTGAAATGTTTCTGCTCAGGCTGTCTGCTAAGAGATTCTGTTCCCCTGGAATGAATTGAGCCTGGAGATGTAGATTCAAATTTAGAGCTGTGTCCCATAAAGCCATAGCTAGTCTGCAAAGGGGGTACGAATGAGAACCCCCCTGCTTGTTGATGTACCACATGACCGTGGTGTTGTCTGTGCGAATTAGCAGAGGCCCTGGTTGCAAAAGGTTCTTGAAGGCTAGAAGGGCATTTTGAACTGCCAACATTTCCTTCAGATTGATGTGCCAGTGAAGATGGTCCTTTGTCCAGGTTCCTTGCTGGCAATTGTCTAGCAAGTGTGCTCCCCAAGCATAATCCGAGGTGTCCGTGGTTAGGATTTGAGTAGGTAGAGGTAGACGAAAAGGCTTTCCTTCATTTAAAGCACATACCCTGGACCACCAGAGGAACTCCCTCCGGAGGCAGGGGATCAGAGGAATCAGAATATCCAGATCGTGGTAATGCTGTGACCATACACTTTTCAGATACCATTGAAGCTTTCTCATATGAAGCCTTGCGTTTGGAATCAACAGAATGCAGGAAGCCATGTAGCCCAGAGTCTGCAGGAATTTCCTTGCAGTGAGCTGAGATAGAGTTGCCAAGGTGCTGAAAATAGAAGCCAGCTGTGTTTTTTTTCTGGAGTGAGGAAGGCCCTTTGCAAGGTTGTATTTAAGAGGGCTCCCAATAATACCATTCGTTGAGAAGGGATCAAATGTGACTTTTTTGTGTTCACTGAGAATCCCAGTAGGAGGAGAAGACGTTGAACAAAGTCCAGATGTTGAAGTAGAAGATCTTTGCTGTCTGCCTGAATAAGGCAGTCGTCCAAATAGGGGTAAATCTGGATCCCCCTGAAGTCTGCAATAAGCCACTACTGGTGCCAGGCACTTGGTAAAGACTCTGGGCGCAGTAGATAAACCAAAGGGCAGTACAGAGAATTGAAAGTGCCTCGAACCTGCCTTGAACCTGAGGAATTTCCTGCGTTCCTGCCTGATGGGAATGTGTAAGTAGGCTTCCTTTAAGTCCAATGTCACCACCCAGGCGTCCTGAGAGAGCATTGGAATTAGTTGTTGCAAAGTAAGCATCTTGAATTTTGGAATTTCCAAAAAGGTGTTTAACACCGAAAGGTCCAGAATAGGTCTCTATGAGTTTTGTTTTCTTGGAACCAGAAACAGTCTTGAATAAAAACCTTTTCCCATCTCCGAGAGTGGAACAGGCTCTATGGATCTCATGGCCAGAAGAGCATCCACTTGATTTAAGGCCTCTGACCATTGATGTTTTGGCAGATCTGGCCAACCGTGAGCCCTTGGCAAAGTGTGAAAGTGGAATTTGTAACCTTTTAAAATCACGTCCAATACCCATCTGTCCTGGGTAATATGAGTCCAATTTTTGTAAAAAAGAGACAGTTTTCATCCGAGAGGGGCATCCAGGTGAAGGGGTCCTGTAGCCCAACCGAGAGAGTCATTGAGTTTGCTTTCTTTGAGATTGGGATCTGTCTTCTCCCCTTCTAGGTGAAGAAGCAGTCCATTGTCTAGATCTGTAAGAGGCCTGACCTTGACCACGACCTCTGGAGCGTCTAGATCTTCCCCTTTGAGGCCTGTCAGATGTGGGAAAGGACCAATTTTTTGAGAGCCAATTCCTGGAAAATCTAGGAGGCTGAACTTGCAAGAAATCTTTTACAGTCTGCATAGATTTTGCCTTTTCTTCCATCTTTTTAATAACTTCCTCAGCCTTGGATCCAAAAAGAACATCATGTTGAACAGGGGCATCTAATAACTTAGCCTTAACCTGTTCAGGTAAACTTTGTTCACGAAGCCAGGCATGTCTCCTGATAACAGTACCAGAGGCTGCAGCCCTGCAAGAAGCATCCAAAGCATCAAAACCACAATGTAAACTATGTTTGTTCACTTGTTCAGTAGCATGCAAGACATCCTGAAGTTCCTTATCCTCTGCACATGCAGGAAGGGAAGCAAGCTACAGACAAAAGAAATTGCTGATACTTAAACATATGAAACTGGCAATTTAAAGCCCTTACAGACAGGGTAGCAGAAGTATACACCTTTTTTCCCCACCTGTCTAAAGCACGAGAATCCTTCTCAGAGGGAATAGGATTTTTAGAAGTAGAAACCTTAGCAGCCTTAGAGCCCTGAGAAATAGTTTCAGGATCCGCAGAAGGGTTCTTAAATAAGAATAAATGCGAGTCAGGAACCCTATAAAATCTAGCAGGCTTAGAAGGAGCAGGAGGCATGGAATCAGGATTCAAATTAGCCTCAGAAAAAGCATCATCTACAATGTCCAAAACAGATAGCTAAAGGCCTATGCTGAGGAAGAAGAAGAAATTCTCAGCCTCTTCTTGGAAGCAGAATACTCCTGTCCTTCCCAATGAAAATGCTCCCTCATCTCATGCAAGGTTTCCCCAAAAGAGAAATCCTCAGGCGGAGAGGCCGAGGAAAAGGAGTCCTCAGCATCCGAATCCTCATAAGGAGGAAAAGAATAGTCCTGATCTGAGGAAGAGACAGAAGATACAGAAGCCTGGTCAGAGGAATCCAGAGTAACATCCTGTCGAGGCCTTTTCTCAGGTGGGGGGGGGTGAGAACCCCTAATCATTGTAAGCAAATCTTCAGCCATCTTTAATAACTGCTTCTGTGTCCTGGGAGTAGATTCAGAAGCAGCTTGAGCAGGAACTTTAGACTCAACAGGAGTCTTTGTCTTTGCCTTTGAAATAGTGATGTGAGTAGGCCTGAAAACCCTCTCGGAAGCCGGTACCTGCACAGCAGTTCCGGACCCATCTGAGGGAGCGACGTCCGAAGGTCCTGCAGCAGTTAAAATAGTAGGCCTTGATGGCTCCCCATGGGAGTCCGTATCGGCCATCGGTTCAGAAGTGGCGGACGACAGGGGCTGCAAAAGCGCCTCACTGACGACAGCTGAACCGGACGCTGGCTCCAGCTGCAACGAGTCCTGTTTGGACCTCGGAGGCCTGTCTTTGTCTTTGCGCTTCTTTTGAATTCCGGTAGTGACCGACGACATTCTATAATTGAAGCGTCTGCCAAAATAATTTAAAGCCCAATCGTACCTGCGCTTGATAGTACGAGAGTTGAACCTGGCACAGAACCGACAACAAGAAACGTCGTGGTCAGGGCCTAAGCAAGGTAGACAGTAAGAGTGGAAATCTTTGAGGTATTTGTTTCCCACACGTTATACAATTAACTTTTTCTGACATCGGAGGAACAAGAAAAAGATTCCCCAACGGGGTACTTAGCTTTGAGAAGAGAAGTAAGAACTTCGGACCGACAACAACAAAATACGCTGTTCAAAAATCGCCAACCAACGACTAGCGAGCTGCTTTCCACCGCACGGCAAGAAAGACTGGAGAAGATGGCGTCGGCTGAGGGCTATGTACCAAAGCGTACTGACATCAGGGTACTAGCTTGTACAGTCGACGCCGGACCCAGACTTTGGGATTCTGGCCGACCTCGGCTGCCTGCCGGCAGGAGCACCCTACAGTTGACTGCAACAGTGAAACACGAAGAACATCTGCTTCAGGGTCCAAACACGTTTTAATTCTCAGAGGGTAAAAAGCCATAGAAGTGGTGGTGTACAACAGCTGAAATCTTGGTTTCATTTCTATAAATAAGAAAATCTCTGGAATATAACCATTTCAATTATTTCTGGCATTCAGGGATTATGTTGCACATTTGCCACACATTAAAAAGAGGTAGTCTTCCTCACTTTGGAGATGGAGGGTTGAGAGCTATGGTTGCAGTTTAAATTTTTATATGCTGCCCTTGCAGAACTTTGTTGTGCTCAGTACTAATGACAAGGGATCAGTGGGGAAACGTTCCATTTTGGTGCTTGTGCATACTTTGCAAACTGCTGATGCGATCGCTGGGCAACAAAATGTGTAATTTCGGTGCTTGTGCATACTTACACATGCTGAGTAATAAACTATTGCTTACCTAAAAGACTCCTGGTACAGAGAATCCTACATAGGTTGAGAGGGTGGCCTAATGGTCAAGGTGTTTGTCTTACAAACACAAGATGCAGGGTTTGAGTCTCACAAGGGATAACTGGCTAGGCTTAAAATGGCTCGCAAGGGCAGTTAGCCTAGTACTAACCTATGAACCTATAACTCATATCCTCTTGTACCACCCAGGATTCACAAATGTGAGAGTAATGAGTAAAATGGGTACAGCAACCTGAAATCTATTGGATAGGAATTTATATACTTGTTTATTGACATTTGATTACCAGGAATGCCTGACTTGGTAGGTGTCAGTTATCTGTGCAGTCTGCACCAACTGCTGGATATCTTTGTTCCTGGTGGTTTACACGGCTGTCTTGGGGAACTCAGGATAGTGTGGGTTAATTATGCAAAGATAAGTGTGTGTATGCGTGCATGTATGTGAGCCTAACTAAAGCTGGTAATACGAATTAAAAATTAAACATTTGGAGGTTATTTTGTGGCAGGAATGGAACGGAGAGAGAGAGAATACTTATTTATAATTTGTGGTAATTTGTTGCTAAGGAAGTGCTTGTTTCAGCACTAGAACATTTGGAAACCACTATAAATTTTCTTTGTACGTTTTATTGCAGACAACTATTATGAGTATTAGTGATGTCATCCAAGAAATGAAAGATTGTAGAGGAAAAGCGTGTTTTCCAAGAGAAGTGGGAAAAATTATATTTTTTCAGAGTTGAATAGTCAAATCAAATGCCTAATCTGAGGGAGACGGCCCTGAAAGGCTTGCAAAATTAGAAAAACTGCTCTCATCTATAGGGTGTTTTTTTGCAACTTGGTCTCCGTGGGGGACCACATGCCTTGGACAGTTCTCCCCTGAAACTGTCCCACTCCAACAAGGAAGCAACTGAGGTACTGTTGGCCTTGGGCAGAGGAAGAGAAAAGGGCCTGCCTAAGGGATCATACTGAAATTGAGGCTGTGACGACTGGGGAGAGATGGGCAAAGGCTACCAGCCTAGTCAAACACAATTTGATATGCAATTCTGGCATTTGTAAATAAATGTAAATTACAGGCATGTTTGAGTGTAAAAGAATAATGAGAAATGTAGAGCTGCAAAATATGTGACAACATTGCACTCTACTGGTCCAGTGAAGCATGTTGTGACCCTTTCATGTTTGAATTCGGCTCCAGTGCGTCTGGATTAAGGTTTCATGCCCATTGTTTTAAGGCTAAATTTTATGACCAGAATTTACATGTGGAAGGTGCTTTATTGCTCTGGTTTCCGCTAGAGTGTATATGTGAAATGCCTTTTATTGTTGTAAGTTTCTGAGCAGGTGTTAGATTGCTAAATAATGTAGTTTGTGGCCTGAGAACTCCAGACTAAGTGTCAAAAATTATGTAATTTGGGAGGCCATAGAGACATGTTTGTTAGCAACGTTTAAATAATATTTCTCACAAGAGACTGGGAGCATTTTGATCTTGGATATAATACAGTTTTGTACCTACCATAAATGTAGATGTTAGAGTGTACCCCCTGCTGCAGTCATCTCACACAGCAAAACAATCAGATTCTACACAGCCAGCTCAAAACCTTAAATCTGGCTGCATGGCAAATCACCTAGGCATCCAGCCAGCGCTTCTTTCCCAAGCAGTTATGGATGTTATTCTGGAAGCTAGGAGGCAGAGCACCAGAAAGGCCTACTCGGACAAATGGAAAAGGTTTTGCGCCTGGAACCAAGCTAAAGGCCAAAATACACTTCAGCCTCACATGCCTCAGATACTACAGTATTTAACGGAGATGCTGCACAAAGGACTTTCTTTTTCTTCCATTAAAATCCACGCATCAGCTATTTCAGCCCACTACAACACGGATCCACCCTTATTTTCACATCCACTTCTAAGGCAGTTCCTCAGAGGAGCAAAAAACATTAGGCCCCCAGGAGAGCACCGACACCAACATGGGACCTCAATTTTGTTCTGGAAAAACTTACGCTACCTCCTTTTGAACCAGCTTTCTCTGCAGATCTACAGTTTATATCATGGAAGACTGCCCTGCTGCTAGCAATAACTTCAGCCAGAAGAGTCTCAGAGCTACAGGCACTAATGGCAGTGGAACCTTTCCTCATTTTTCATCAAGACAGAGTTTCTCTACGAACTAATCCTTCATTCATGCCTAAGGTGGTTTCCAGTGTGTCTTTAAATCAAACCATCCACTTACCCACCTTTTTTCCAAATCCACAGAACAAAGGAGAAAGACTCCTGCATTCCTTGGACATTCACAGGCAACTTTGTTACTACTTGGATAAAACTAATGTTTTCAGAAAATCTGACCAGCTCTTTGTATCCTATGCTACAGCTTCACAAGGGAAGGCTATATCAAAACAAACCATTTCCAAATGGATAGGGCATTGCATTTGATTTTGCTATACCCATCATGGAAAACCAGTACCTGCTACCATTAGGCCCCACTCCACCAGGGCAACAGCTACATCTACAGCCTTCCTCAGGGGGGGTTCCAACCAAGGAGATTTTGGAAGCTGCAACTTGGAGTTCAGTACACACCTTTAACAAACACCACTTACCACTTTAAGACTAGAGCTGGCTTCGCCACTGCAGTTCTGCAGGGCCTTCTAGCCCCCTCTAACCCTCTGACTCCTCCACTCATCCTTAGCTTTGGGATTCTACCCAAGTGTGATGACTGCAGCAGGGTAACACGATGAACATAGTACAGTTTTGTACCTACTCCAGAATAACATCCATAACTGCTTGGGAAAGAAGCGCTGGCTGGATGCCTAGGTGATTTGCCATGCAGCCAGATTTAAGGTTTTGAGCTGGCTGTGTAGAATCCGATTGTTTTGCTGTGTGAGATGACTGCAGCAGAGTAACACGATGAACATCTAACTCGGCACTCTGCCTAAGCTCATATGTAAGTTTTCAGCACTGTGATTTCTTGTAGGAATAGTCAAAGCTAGTAAAGATTAGGTATTTTTCTTTGAAATCAGACCTGTCCTACTGTATTATTTTAAGTTTCTGTGGGATCTCTGAACTCTTAGATATCTCTGTGGTTTAGTAGTTTTGTCATGTGTTTTAATTATTAAATATTTTTAAAACCTACCTGTGGCTGGTTTAAGTAGAGATAAATTATGCTTTAGACTAAAAAGCCGCGGTGGTACAGCGGTAGCGTTGCTGCCTCACAGCAAGTGGTTCTCCTGTTCGATTCTCGGCTGGAGTGCCTTCTGTGTGGAGTCTGCATGTCCTCCCCGCGGCAGAGTGGCCTCCGAAAGACATGCGTAAATGAGCGTGCCTTTGCTGAAGGTTGGGTGTCGGGCTGGCAACTCGGCACCATAAAAATTGACTGCCAATCATTAGCGGACCGGAGTTGCACTGTGGTGACCCCTAACCGGTAAAGCCGAAAAGACAGAGTTTACTGGCTAAGCCCTTCCAATAAGCCTAGACTGAATAGTCACATTACCACTGGATAATAATATTACACAGTAATAATTGGACACCATTTTAAGGGCCTTTTAGTAGCTGATATTAGCTGGATGGTGGCAGGGATTACTACCGTATGGTCTGGGTAAAGGGGCACAGCTGGAGAATCTTTGTCAGCCTTTCCCAGGAGTGTCTGTGAAGTTGCATAAATACTTATTTCAAAGTGTGTCAGAGTTGTGTCAGCTACTTGGGCAGGGACACGAAGCACTGGTTGGACAGAGAGGGTACTGGAGGTTTTAGCTTGCCGAGCTACGCTGAGACTTGGACCCTATAGCTGTGCCAGTGGGGAGTCATTGGGGACCTGGTCAGCAAGGGAGCAACCAGCCCCAGACTGACAGTGATCTCTGTGTGCACTTAAGGGAAATTGTACTTTACGGTGTGTATTAGTTATCCTTTCCTCTTCTATGAGACTACCTCCCTGGTGTTAGTGGTGAGGATTGAGGCTTCTCGATTGCTGGGCCAGGGCACAGTCGTCACTGAGGCCACCAAAAACAATGTGTCATATGCACAGAGGCATCAATTTTATGGATATGGGATGCAACAGAACAGACTGAACTGCCAGGTTCCACTGGAAAACACGCATACGATACCTTGCCAGGGGAACAAGTTGAATGGCCGTGGTCATGGATCATAGGGTTTGAAGAATTAAGTGAACCGTGGGATGAAAAATGTCTGGGATTTGCATGACCTGCTCCTGGATCAACTGTGGTGAGACAGAAGAGTAGGGCTCCGTGAACTGGTAATGACTGTCTCCTAATCAAAAGAGAAGATGTCTCCTGAACACCTATCTTGATGTGATAAGTAGGCGTCCTAGAGATCCACAGTGCACATTCAGTAGTCCTAGAGTAAGAGGCAGAATGGACTGAACAGTGACCATTTGGAACTTGGACTTTTTTACTAACAAATTGAGCTTGCTGAGATCCAAAACAGGACGCAGGTCCCCAGTCTTTTTTGGCACCAAAAATAAAGGAGGAGTAAGTTCTGGATATTCTTTGTTCTGCTGGGACCTCTTGGATGGCTCTTTTTTTTTGGGAGAAATTATTGAACTTCCTTGAAGGCCAATTCCCTCTGATGGGGTGGAACGACGGGGAGGTATCTTCGTATGGGAGGGGATTCCAAAAAGGGAATGAAATAACCACTGAAAACAATATTTAACATCACTGATTAGAGGTAATGCATGTCCAGGCTAGTGGGTGAAAGGAAATGCAACTCCAGATTGCCCTCCAGGGTCAAGCAGTTGGGCAACGCCAAAGGAGCGCTAATAGGGTAATTAAGAGAAGGGTTCCCTGGAGCCCTGATTTCTGCAGACCCCTCTTTCCCTATGGTGGCATCAGGCACTTAAACCTCTCCCCCTGCCTCTGGAAGAAGAATAGTCATGCTGGAAGGGAGATGAACTTCCAGAAAGTACAGTTTTGTACCTACCATAAATGTAGATGTTCGAGTGTTCACCCTGCTGCAGTCATCACACTTGGGTTATCCTGCCATCAGGCGGTCCCGCAGTCGGCCTGAATTCCAAAGTCTTGGTCTGGCGTTGGTTGCTGTCGCTTCTTCCCTGACGTCAGTGCGCCAGGGGTATACAAGAGGCATCAGACGCCATTTTCTTCAGTTTTTCTTGCCCCAGATGAAGCAAATACACCACAGAGATAGTATAGGATAGAGTGGTATAGATAAGTTCAGCTAGTTCAGAGGGGATGGAGGGAGGGTAACCCGGACTTCAGCAGGGTGAACACTCGAACATCTACATTTATGGTAGGTACAAACTGTACTATGTTCGTGTTACCCTGCTGCAGTCAATCCAAAAAAGGAGTGATACAACTCTGAAAAACCAATAATCCACAAAAGAGTTGTATAGGAAGTAAAACTGCCACAATCTCAGTCCAAAAACGTTGCCGTGAATGAATATAAATGAGTTCAAGTCCAGCACTGAATTTATTAACGCTCTTAACAAACTGCGTTTTCGTCCCAACACATTAGGACTTCATCAGATACCATTCTAGGGAGTTGAAGACATACTTCCTTCCTGAGAATCCATGTCCAGTTTAAGGCACGACAGTCTCAACTCAAACTTCAGCCCTTCAGTGTACAGAACAAGCCTCTCCCAAGACTCTAGCAAATCCTATTAAGTGCTTTCCAATGGGAAACTATACTTGCTGTCAGACTGTACAGACCTTGTTCTGTACACTGAAGGGCTGAAGTTTGAGTTGAGACTGTCGTGCCTTAAACTGGACATGGATTCTCAGGAAGGAAGTATGTCTTCAACTCCCTAGAATGGTATCTGATGAAGTCCTAATGTGTTGGGACGAAAACGCAGTTTGTTAATAAAAGAGCGTTAATAAATTCAGTGCTGGACCTGCTGCAGTCATCACACTTGGGTAGAATCCCAAAGCTAAGGATGAGAGGAGGAGTTAAACAGGGTTAGAAGAAGCTAGTAGGCCTTGCAAAACTGCAGTGGCAAAACCAGCTCTAGTCTTAGAGTATAGAGGAAAGTGATAGTGTTTGGTGAAGGTGTGCACTGAACTCCAAGTTGCAGCTTTCAGAATATCCTTGGTTGGCACTCCCCCGAGAAAGGCTGCTGATGTAGCTGTAGCCCTGGTGGAGTGGGACCTAATGTTAGCAGGTACCGGTTTCCCATGATGCGTGTAGCAGAAACGTATGCAATGCCCTATCCATTTAGAAATGGTCTGTTTAGAGAGAGCTTTTCCTTGTGATCCTGTAGCATAGGCTACAAAGAGCTGTTTTTTCTGAAAGCCTTAGTTTTATCCAAGTAGTAACGTAATTGCCTGTGAATGTCCAAAGAGTGCAGGAGTCTCTCCTTTGTTCTGGGGATTTGAGAAAAAGGTGGGCAAATGAATGACTTGGTTTGGGGCCACACTGGATACCACCTTTGGCATAAAGGAAGAGTTAGTTCGTAGAGAGAGACCGTCATGAAAAATGAGGAAAGGCTCCACTGCCATTAGTGCCTGTAGCTCTGAGACACTTCTAGCTGAGGTTATTGCTAGTAGCAGGGCAGTTTTCCATGAAAGAAATTTTAAATCGGCTGAAAAAGCTGGTTCAAAGGGCGGCAGTGTACTCTTTTCCAGAACAAAGTTGAGGTCCCAAGTAGGTGTTGGTTCTCTCCTTGGCGGTCTTATGTTCTTAGCCCCTCTGAGGTACTGTCTTAGGAGTGGATGTGAGAATAAAGGAGGATCCGTGTTGTAATGAGCTGAAATTGCTGAGGCGTGGATCTTAACAGATGAAAAGGAAAGTCCTTTGTGCAACATCTCAGTTAAACATTGTAGAATGTGAGGGATGTTTGGATCAAGGGGATTTTGGCCTTTAGCCTGGTTCCAGGCACAAAATCTTTTCCATTTGTCTGAATAGGTTTTCCTGGTGCTGGGCCTCCTGGCCTCCAGAATGACATCCATAACAGCTTTGGATAGAGGTGTTGGCTGGTTGTTTAGGTAATTTGCCATGCAGCCAGATTTAAAGTCTTGAGCTGGCTGTGTACTGTCTCGCTGGGTGAGCAGGTGAGGAATTTGTGGAGAAATCCATGGTGGGCCATGTTCCTTAGAATTGGATACCAATGCTGGCATGGCCAGTCTGGTGCAACGAGTATCATTTGTAGCCTCTGTAATCTGACTTTCAGCAGTACTTTTGCTAGAAGAGGCAGTGGAGGAAAGGCATACGCTGTTAATGTTTTCCAACTGGGGCGTCCACTTTCCAAGCTTGTGGATGGAATGTCCTTGTGCAAAATTTTTGAAGTTGGTAGTTGTGGGTGCTTGCAAACAGATCTATGTCTGGGCGTCCCCATTTTTGAGCTATCATTGCAAATGCTTGTGGATCTAGTTTCCACTCGTGTGGATCCATGATGTTTCTGCTTAGGTCGTCTACCAATGTGTTTCTTTCCTGGCAGGAATTGTGCTTGTAACTGAACCTGGTAAGACTGTGCAGTGTTCCACAAGGTCATTGCTTGCCTGCACAGAGGGTAGGAATGTGTGCCCCCTTGCTTGTTTATGTACCACATTACTGTGGTATTGTCAGTCTTTATTATTAGTTGTCCTGGGTGTAAAAGGTCCTTGAAAGCTATTAGGGCATTCTGTACTGCAAGCATTTCTTTTTGATTGATGTGCAGATGCCTCTGATCTGTAGTCCATTTGCCCTGAATGCACTGTCCTGCAATGTGTGCTTCCCAGGCATAGTCCGATGAATCTATTGTCATAGTTTACCTGGCTGTGGGTAAGTTGAAAGGCTGACCCTTGTTGAGGTGACATGCCTGTGCCCACCACAGAAATTCCTGTTGAAGGCACGGAATGAGTGATATCAATGTTTCCAAGCTGTGGCTGTGCTGAGTCCATATGCTTTTCAGGTACCATTGTAATTTCCTCATATGCAGTTTTGCAAATGGTATTAGTAGTATGCAAGATGCCATGAATCCCAAGGCCTGCAGAAATTTTCTGGCAGGGAGTTGGGTCTTTGTTGCCATTATTTTGAAATATTGAGTCAGCTGATGTTGCTTGTCTGGCGTGAGATGAGCCATCTGGGCAGTTTTATTCAAGCTGGCACCCAGGAATATTATGTTTTGTGAGGGCACTAGTTTTGATTTCTTTTCGTTTACTGTGTACCCTAGGCAACGTAGGTGTTTGACAAATGCCAGATGCTTTAAAAGGATGTCCTTGCTTTCTACTTGAAAAAGGCAGTCGTCCAGGTATGGGTATATTTGAATTCCTCTTTGTCTGCATTATGCAATTACTGGTGCCAGGCATTTTGTGAAGACCCTGGGCGCAGTAGATACGCCAAAGGGCAGTGCAGAGAATTGATAATGCATTGAACCTGCAATGAAGCGGAGGTATCTTCTGCAATTTTGTCTGATAGGGACATGCAGGTATGCCTCCTTGAGGTCCAACGTTACTAGCCAAGCATTCTTGCCCAGCATGGGGAGAAGTCGCTGTAGTGTTATAGCATCTTGAATTTTGGTACTTGCAGATAGGTGTTCAGAATTGAAAGATCCAGAATGGGTCTCCATGCTTTGTCCTTTCTTGGGACTAGAAAGAGTCTTGAGTAAAATCCTTGTCCTTGCTCCTGTGTAGGTACCTGCTGAATGGCTCATGTTCATGAGAGCTGTAATTTGTTTTTGTGCCTCTGCCCATTGATTTGGTGGCAGGTTTGGCATTCCTCTTATCCTTGGTAAGGTATGAAAGTGGAATCTGTATCCTTGAGAGAATGTTTAGGACCCATTTGTCTTTTGTGATGATGTGCCAGTTGTCTGCAAAAAATACTAATTTTCCTCCCAAGGGAGCTGCCAGGAGAGATTTGCTTGGTAGTTTGAGGATCGAGTCATTGTGTTTGTCTTCTGTTAGCTTGGGGCCTGTCTCCTCCTTTCTGGGTAGCAGTACCCCATTGGCAAGGTATGCAAGGGCCTTGTGACTGACCTCTGCCCCTTGGTAGTCTGTCTGAAGCTGGAAAGGACCAGTTTTTTGTTGGCCAATTTCTGCTGAAACGAGGAGGCTGTACCTGCAAATAATCCTTGACAGTCTGCATAGACTTTGCCTTATCCTCCATAGGAGGCTGTACCTGCAAATAATCCTTGACAGTCTGCATAGACTTTGCCTTATCCTCCATTTTCTTTAAAACCTCTTCTGCTTTGACACCAAATAATACATCCTGCTGTAAAGGTGCATCTAATAATTTTGCTTTAACATGATCGGGTAGGGTTTGTTATTTTAACCAAGCATGTCTACTTATGACAGAGCCAGTAACAGCTGCTCTACAGGAAGCTTCCAATGAATCAAATCTGCATTGTAAAGTATGTTTGCCCACCTGTTCAGCTGCATGCAACAGATCCTGCATTTCCTTGAATTCAGACTAGTCAGTACGTGCTCATTTTCTGTTTTAATTGAGACATTAGGAATTGCTGATCTTTCAACATGTGAAACTGACAATTTAATGCTCTCATAGCCAGAGTTGCTGAGGTGTATATTTTCTTTCCCCATCTATCTAGGGCTCTGGAATCCCTTTCAGAGGGCACAGGATTTTTAGCCATAGAAGCTTTAGCCCCCTTAGGACCCTGGGAAATTGTTTCTGGGTCAGCCACAGGGCTTTTATAAAGGAATTTGTGCGAGTCAGGTACTCTGTAGTATCTGTCTGGTTTGGCTGGAGCAGGAGGTAGAGAGTCAGGATTTAAACTAGACTCCCAAGTAAACATCATCCACAATATCTAAAACTGGAGGGATAGCAAGAGGTCTGTGCTTGGATAGTAAAAGGAACTCTCTGAGCCTTTTCTTAGAATCAGAGTAGTCCTGGCCTTCCCAGTGGAAATGTTCCGTCATGGCATGTAAAGTTTCCCCAAAGGAGTAGTCTTCAGGGGGAGATGCTGAGGGAATAGAGTCTTCAGCATCAGAGTCTTCATAAGGTGGAAAAGTGTAATCCTGTTCCTCAGAAGAATCTGAGGAAATTGAAACCTGGTCAGAGTAAGCATAATCCTCCTCTTGTCTTGGTCTTTTATCGGGAGGGGGATGGGAACCCCATATTAGGTTAATCAAATCTTAAGCATCTGTTTCTTAGGCATGGGGCCTTGAACTGTAGAGTGATGAACAGTCTTAAGTTTTTAAAAGAGTTTTAAGCTTAGCATAAGATTTAATGGTGAGTGTAGTCGGTCTGAAGATGCCTTCTGCAACCGAAGGTGTTTCCACTGCACTGGAGTCTACTTCTGCTCCGGTGTCGGAAGATGGCTGTGTCTGCCTAGTAGGCTCCGCTTGGGAATCCGCAGCTGTCTGGGGTTCCAGTTCTGCAGTAGTCAGGGGCTGTGTAGGCACCTCACTGAAAACCAGCGACATGCCCAGCAGAGGCCTCGGAGTCTGGCTTGTTCCTAGGCTGCCTGTCCTTATCCTTGCGTATTTTATGTATGCCAGTAGTCGGCTGTTCCGACGGCATGATATAATTAAATTTCCTACAAAAGTAATGCTGTGCGAAGTCAAAACGGCATTTGATAGTTCTTTTATTAAACCTAGCACAAAACAGACAACGTGTGACGTCATGTTCTGGGTCTAGGCAAGGAATACAATAGGAACAGAAGTCCTTATGAGGTATTTGCTTCCCACAAGAAATGCAATTGTTAACTTTTTCTGACATCAGACTGAGGCAAGAAAATGTTCCCCAATGGGGTACTTAGCTTTATTGAAGTCTTCGGACTGAAATTCGAATCGAAAATCTCAGGTGTCGGCTGACTGGCACTTGCGAACTGCTTCTGCTTCGGGCGCCGCGTGGCAAGAAAGAATGGAGAAAATGGCATCGGATGCCTCTTAATATACCCCTGACATCAGGGAAGAAGTGACAGCAACCGACGCCGGACCAAGACTTTGGAATTCAGGCAGACTGCGGGATCGCATGATGGCAGGATAACCCAAGTGCGATGACTGCAGCAGGGTAACATGACCATCCACATCATTTTAGTTCCTAGTTAGGTCTTGGAGAAGGACGAGGAGTAGAAAGCTTGATCCAGACTGCAGACAAAGATTTCCCTTCCTGCTCACTACAGGTCAAACTGTCCTTCACAGAAGGTCTAAAGAGGGAGAGAACCCATGAAAGGGGGTGTTGGTAAAAATGCTTTGAAGGGTTCCACAAACCTGCATAAATTTAACAAAGCATTCCACCTTATAGCTATGCCGGTACCTGCAGCTCAAGAAGTAGCTTCTGCAACATTGGAAATTAGCCTCATTGAGGAATTGTTGAGGAAAGTCAGAGTATAAAGCTTGGGAGACGCATTTTGAAAGTCCTCCGCCGGCAAGAAGTCTAAGGGAAGTGGAAAGTTCTTTGACCAAGTCCCTTTGGAGGCAGGTAAAGTGTGCCAAGTAATTAACTGCCCTCAGTGCAAATGCAGCTGAGGCATACACATGCTTCCCATGACAGTATCACCCAGGACTCCCTGTTTGGTTAATGATTTATTGAAATCTCAGAGCGGACTCTTATTTTATGTTATTTGGATCTGAAGCAGCATTCTGCAATGTGAAAGCACTAATACAGGTTATAATAAAAAAAGAAGTTATGTACTCAACACAATGTTCCATCAGAGTAGTTTGTAGTAGGTATTCAGATCCATATTTGATCAGAGCCGGCAACTTTTTTCCTAGCATCTGCTCCAAGCTCCGAGCTCCTAGCTCCTCCCCCTACCCATAATGCACTACAATCTCCTACATTCCCTCAGATAGAGTTTGCTGCAACTAAATGCATTAGC
This sequence comes from Protopterus annectens, assembly GCF_019279795.1. Taxonomy (NCBI): domain Eukaryota; kingdom Metazoa; phylum Chordata; order Ceratodontiformes; family Protopteridae; genus Protopterus; species Protopterus annectens. Next base: position 846,278,799 of record NC_056725.1, read on the forward strand.
AACTCAGCCCAATGAACCAAACCTGTATATGGACATGACAAGGTCCGGGGGACGGAGGGAGGGAAGGTTGCAGAAAAATGAAGCATAACTACTCAGATGGAATGTTATGGTGAGTACATAACTTCTTTATCTGAAGTAGTTAACTTCATTTTATCTGCAACCTGTGGGGCAGAGTCCCCAGCTACTCCAACCTTGGGAGGCCCTTATGGAAGGATATTCCTGAGCACCCCAGAGCCAAAGGATGCTCTACCTCTAGAAATCCAGTCTAATTTATAATGGGAAATGAAGGTATGTGAATTGGCCCAGGCTGCTGCTGCACAAATGTCATCCAAAGAAACCATAGACCAAAAGGCAGAAGAAGTCGCCATGGACCTGGTAATGTGAGCTTTAACAATACCAGGAGGCGATAAAACTTTTGCTTTGTAGACATGCGAAATGCAAAAAGAGTGATCCATCTAGCCAAAGAACCCTTAGAAATAGCTTTTCCCAAAAAGGATTTGGAAAGGGAAACAAACTGGTCAGACTTGTGGAATGATTTTGTTCTATGATGATAGTAGTGAAGTTGTCTATGAACATCTGACAAATGAGTCTGCATTCACCCTTGTTTTGGAAATTAGGAAAGAAAACAGGCAGATTAATGGACTGGTTTGCTTCAGATGCCACTTTAGATCAGAAAGAAGGATTAGCACGGAGAGACCCTATCCTTATGGAAGACCAAATAAGGGGGCACGGCAAACAGAGCTTGAAGCTCAGAAACCCTCCTAGCTGATGTAATGGCGACTAGGAAATCAGTCTTCCAGGATAAAAATTTTAAATCCATCTTTGCTGCATGTTCCAATGGGGGAGCCACCAATGCCTGTAGGACAAAGGTAAAGTCCCAAGGGGGCACCGAATCCATGACAGGAGGGCGCAAAAGAAAAGTGCCTTTAAGAAAAGCCTTACACAGCCTAGAAGAGGCTAAGGTGATGTCTTCACCAACACAAAAATTAAAAATGGCTGCCAATTGTACTTTCACTGTGGAGGAGCTAGCTCCTTGCTGAAAAATACCAGACAAGAAATCCAACACCGCTGGAACAGGGGCTGTGTAAAGGGATCAGGTTTCTCTGGGAGACCCAAATGGAAAAACGGTTCCATTTACTGCGATAAAGTTTCCTAATGGAATCTTTAAGAGAAGCCACCAGCATGGATTTTACAGGGGATGAAAGACCGGGAGTCCTGGCAATCAATGGAACTGGAGGAACCAAGCTGTCCACTTGCGGCTGCCTAGGTCGGGCGGGCGAACACCCAAAAGATGGGAGATTACATCCGGGCAGGGATCCAGAACCCACGGAGGAGCTAAGAGAGGACACCAAAAGAATGGGAACCAAACCTAGCAAGGCCAGAACGGGACAAGGATAACTTTGCACCTCAGGTCGGCAAGCTTTCTGAAGAAACTTCGGAATGAGTGGCAATGGTGGGTAAGAAGCCCAGGGGGAGAAGCAGGGACTAGAGCATCTCTGGGGGCATCCCCTGGTGAGGGAATCAGAGCGAAGATCTCGCTGCACTTCGCATTGGCAGGAGATCGCAGCAAGGCTGACCCCATGCAAGGAACATCTCCTCCGCTACTGACCATTTCAGAGACCACTCGTACAGCATCAGAATAGCCCGACTCAGTCTGTCCGCTAAAATGCTGAAGCACCCCCAGGATGTGCATGATCAGAAACTGACCGGTGGAAATCGCCCACTCCCACAACCTCGCGACACAGGGGGTAGGATCTGGTTCCCCCCTGCTTGTTGACATACCAGACAACTGACATACTGTCTGACTGAATTGAAATCAGAGAGGGAGGACAGTGTGAAGGGCTTCCAACGCTAAAAGCACTGCCCTCATCTCTAGAACATTTATATGCAACTTGGTCTCTGGGACCACGTGCCTTGGACTGTCCTTCCCGAACAGTGTCCTCCCCACCAGAGTTGGGAGGCGTCCGTGGTCACTGTGGCTTGAACTGGAGATGACAGAAGGGGCATCCTTCTATAACCTCAGGTGAATTTAACCACCAAATAAGGGACATCCTGCAGACGTGACTGATTGGAAATTCCATGGGCAGGTCTAGCCAAGACCATTGAACAGCCAGAGTCCATGGAAGAAACCGCATATGAAGGCACGCACAAGGCAGAAGATATAGAGGCAGCCATGGAGCCCACTGCCCGGAGAACCTCGCTCGCCTTTGGAGACTTGAAGTTTGCTCTGAGCTATGTGGCACCTGAGGTGTAAGATCCTATCTGGAGTTAAAAATACTTTCATCTGCAAAGTGTCTAGCCTTGCCCTGATGAAGTCTAAAACTTGTACTGGTTGCATAACTGGGATTTCTGAACATGGACTGTAATCCCCAATAGATCTGCCAACCGTACAAAGTAGTCTCGGGCCAGACAAAATAGATGCTTGTTGGGTGCAGTGAAGAGCCAGTCTTCCAGGTAAGGAAATACCTGAAGCCTCAGGTGAGCCGCTACAACTGCCATTACCTTGGTGAACACCCTGGGGGGCTGTGGTGAGACCAAAGGGTAAGGCTCTGAACTGAAAGCGACTGGCTCCCAGCTGGAAGCGCAGAAACCTCCAGGAGCATCGGAGGATCTTGATGTGGTAGTAAGCATCCTGGAGGTCCAACGAGCACATCCAGTCGCACTCTCAGAGATGAGGTAGAATGGACGGTAGGGTGACCATCCGGAACTTCTGTTTGGTGACAGACAGGTTCAAAGTTGACAGGACTAGAATGGGCCTTAGTTCCCCCGTCTTTTTTGGCTCTAAAAAGAACCTTGAGTAAACGCCTGATCCAGACTGGTCGGGGGGGGCCTGTTTGATGGCTCGTTTGAGAAGCAGCTTTGAAACCTCTAGAGCTGCGGTCTCCTGTGAGTGGGTGGAACATCTGGAAGGTGTTTTGGAACATTTGGAGGGGCAACAAATGGGATAGTGTAACCTCTGGATATAATCGGTAACACCCAGCGATCTGTCATTATGGACTCCCATGCCGCTGTGTATAAGGACAATGCCGCTGTGTATAAGGACAATCCCCTGTGCATGCCGCTGTGTACAAGGACAATCCCTTGTGCTGCTGAGCGGGTCTATCAGAAAAAGGCTGCCTAAACCCAATATTCCTGGGACCCCCTCTACCTCTGGTTCAGCATCGATCCTGTCCCCCTCTGCCTCTGGGGGAATAGTTGTCCTGAGAAACCCGGGAAATCTGAGATTTTCGGACCCACATCTTCATTTGCCCTCCGTTTCCTAGAGAAGGACAGCTGAGGGTTAAAGCGGATCACGACGGCAGACAAGTCTTCCTGTCTTTTTCGCTCTGGACAAGTGTGTCACTTACCGTCTTCCCAAAAAGGGAAGAACCGTCGTAGGGAGCATTAATAAAAGACGCCTTGAAAGGGTCCGTGAACCAGCTCAACCTGACCCAGGCATGACGCCTCATGGCCACACCTGTCCCGGCCGCCCTAGCTGCTCCTTCCATGACATGGGAAAGGAGCCGCATAGAACTGTTTGATACTGACTTCAGAGTAGACATTTTCGCAGAGAACAGCTGTTTGTCTTGTGGCGATAAGGACATTGGGGGCAACTCAACGAATTCCGATGCAAGGTCTCGCTGAAGCCGGATCATATGTAGCAAATAGTTCAGCACACGGATGGAAAAGGTCGCGGAGGAATAAATGCTCTTTCCAAACCTATCCACCGACCTTGACTCCTTGTCTGGAGGGTGAACTGAGGAACTCTCCTGCACTAGTTCCTTCTTGATGGCCGCTGCGACCAACATTGCGTCAACTGAGTCTCATTTTGACCAAGGTTGTTAGTAGGAGGAGATAAAATATTGTTGGAGCATTTGGGGATGGGCTCTATGGTGTCAGGCTCCTTCCATGCCCACATGGTGATAAGGTCAACTAAGGGGTCCACTGGCAGAGACACCTAGGAAGTAGATAGGCCCGTGCCAAAGGCCTCCAAGAAAATGATTCATCCACAGGTGGTTTTGGGGCTGACCAACCTCCCCTCTGGCGGAGGATCTCTATGATGCCTCCAAAAGAGACATCTTTGGGAGATGACCCGGGGGAACCTTCTCCTTCCTCTAAGCAGGTGTCAGTCGTGAGGGACTGATGGGAGTCCAAGCACCTCCTTTTGCACTTATGCTTACAGTGGCCCTCTTCAGTGGGACTCTCTGAAGAGGACTCTGAGCCGCAGGGGGTTCCTCAGAGGGAATAACCTGGGGCTCCTCTGGCCAGGGCTGCCCTTGAGACAGGATGAAGGGAGTAGTCACCAAATCCAGAGGGGTCTGGGTGGAATCAGAGGGGATGGGCTGGGCTGGGATCTCAATCCCTGGGAGAGAACCCTCTCCAATACTTCGAAGGCCGAAGGAAAGCGTACCTCCTTGGCACCCAGCAAGGAGGAAGCCCTCCCTGGATCTGAAAGCAGGGACCGGAGCCAAAGCAAGGGTAGCCTGAGGTCCGAGGAAATGGGTCGGATCTGAAAGAGGCAGAGCCGAAGAATCAATTCCCTCGGGTCTGACTCCCTGTCCGTGACTCCCAGTCACTCTGTTCCGAACTAGTCGGATCTGAGGATCTCAAGCCAACAGCCGAAGTCGACGTTGGGGGAACAGTCAGCACTGAGCTACCAGTTCCAAAAAATCTTGGATCCAAGAACCCCAAAGCAGACGTACGGATCGGGGAAGGAGAGATGGGGTGGAAAAAAGGCATGGAGGTCCCCCCTCTTGAGGGAGAGGTGTCTGGCAAGACTCCCATCTGTATTTGGATCTGAATGAATCTCCACATCATCCTGTCCATGTCCAAGTCTGATAAGCTCTGAGTCGATCTGGCTGGTCTGCGCTGTAATGGCGCGGAAGGCCTCGGATCCGAAGGTTCCAGTCACTCCGGTGAAAAATGAGGAGACCGGAGCAGTGGAGAAATGGGCCTCATGGGCTTAGAGGGACTAAGGAAGAGCTCCCTGTCCAGTGATCTCTTGCGAGGTCTATCCCTTTTCTTGTCCCTGTCCTCCTTGTGCCTTTCTCTGTCCTTGTCTGCTACACTCCCTGTAGCTTTTTCCTTGCCTGACCCAGCACCAGAAGAAACAGGAGTTTGAGTCCCTGTCGGGGTGGGAGTAATGGATACCGAGGCCATGGCAGACTCCAGCATAGATGTAGGGAGAAGGCCTTTGGCTACCAATTTGGCCTTCCGATCCTGGAGGGCTCCAGGGTTGAACTCAAGTGCAGATTGCACATTGAATCGACAAATGGGGCATTCCCAAATAAATTACACACAGAGTGTGACCAACAGCCGGTGAGAGCTTATGGCCACACACTGTGCATTTTTTAAACTCTAATTTTGGCTGATCAGTGCACATTGAATCGACAAATGGGGCATTCCCAAATAAATTACACACAGAGTGTGACCAACAGCCGGTGAGAGCTTATGGCCACACACTGTGCATTTTTTAAACTCTAATTTTGGCTGATCAGTCATGGTCCTGCACCAAACACCACTCCCTACAAAGATCACCACATACAAACACACGTAGGGGAAGGCCAGGCCTAACAACTACTCTACGGAGTTTTATAACAAAAAAATTTTTTTTTGAACTAACCGACGAACAAGCGATATACTAGTGGGGGAGGAAGGGAAACAACTAACACAGACACACTGAAGACAAGCAAACAATTTTTAGACTTACTATCCCTGAGCTCAGAGCGAAGGAGACCCGAGATTCACTATGGTGTGGCAAATGAGATCTGAGGGAAGATAGAGATGGTAGTGCATTATGGGTAGGGGGAGGGGCTTGGAGCAGATGCTAGAAAAAAGTTGCCAGCTCGGTTCCGATATGGATCCAAATACCCACAGGTTGCAGATAAAATGAAGTTAACTACTTCAGATCTACTTTTTATGGTTGTAGCAGCCTTGCTGGCGTTTTATTCACTATTGTTTGGGGGATGGGACTGTGGAGCTTTGCTCTGCCAGCTCCTTCTTAATGGTAGCAGCAACCAAGATGGCATCAATTGGAACTCCCTTTCTCTGGAAGGGGTGGTCCACAGTAAGGCTGAGGAATTCATCTGCTCGTTTGGGAATTGGCTCCATAGTGTTGGGCTCCTTCCAATCCCTGCCAGTGATCAGATCTATTAATTCTGTCAGCAGGGGGGACACCCAAGAAGTAGACTGGCCCATCTTGAAAACCTTCAGAAACATGGACTCCTCTGAAGACGGGTGTTGGGGAGACCATCTGCCCTTCTGCTTCAAGCTCTCGAGGATGTCCCCAAAGGAGACAAGTCTGGCGGAGATCTAGAGGACCCGTCTCCTTCATTGAGGTCTGCGCCTTCAGTGAGGGACTCCAATGGAGGGTTTAAGTACCCTCGAGGGGATGAAACCTCCTGAAGGCTCAAAAGGTAGGGATGACCCTGGACAGGATGGGAAGCCTCACCACCAAAAGTAGACAGAGGGAAGGATAGACCCAAAGGGGTGGGAGATGAAACTCTAGTCCTGAAGAAGGTTCCCTCTACCATCTGGAAGGTGGACAGCCTGGAAGCAGTCTGTCCACAATCTCAGAGAGAAAAGTCCACCGGATAGGAAAAATGAGCCCTGGATACAACACCACGACCCCCAGATGATACCAGTCCAGATCTACAGAGGGCCCAAGTGGGAGAGACCAATCTGAAGAGACCAGAGCTGATCCCACCCCCATGGAGCCAGTGCCAACCACCCTGGCATGGGGCTTGCTCTGGTCCAAGGCGGCATAACAGAGAAGGCCAGGGACCCTGACAGTCAAGAAAAGGGAATACTCTACCTTACTGGGATCTGCCAGCTGGTGTCCTGGTCCTGGGGTTGAAGAGAAGAATGGCTAACCGGAAAAGGCAAAGCCCCCCTGGCCTGATGGGCTGGGGAAGCCAGAAGACCCAACTGTACTTGGACTTTGAGGAAGTTCCTCATCATTCTGTCCATGTCGAAAGACAGAATCCTGGACTATCTGGAGGAAGGAGGAGGAGTGGGTAGACTTAGCCAGAGAACCTAAGAACTTATGCTGGTGTTCGAGTTTGGCTCAGAGGCCCAGGACCAGACTGGAAAGAATGTCTGGAGGTAGAAGGTGAAGCAGTCGCTTTAATAATTATTGTTGGATCTAACAAGCCTGTCAGAGCTAAAGGCCGAGCTTATAGCAGCACTCTGATCCAATGAACCCGTCGGATCAGAGGGTCTCGGATCTGAAGAAGCCCTGGATCCATAAGACTACTCCACAGATCTTGGATCCAAAGACCTCAGATCAGAGATTATCTGGGCTGAAGATAGATCTGGGGATCAAAGATCTGACAGCCACTGTATTTTGGAAGGCACCAAAGCCAAGGAAGGGGTCTTCCTCTTAGGATCTGATGAGGAAGCCTTCGAAGAGGAAAACAAAGGGTACCCCCTGAGCCATACCTTTCAAGAGAAGTTTACTGTGGTACTCTGCCAAGGCCCTGGGTTGAATGTGGCACAAATGGCACATTCAGCCTCCAGGTGTGGAGCCCTTAAACAATATAAGCACTCCTCGCGTGAGTCGGAATTAGTATCTTCCAACTGCAAGAAGAGCACTTTTTAAAAACACAGGCTTTTCAGACATACAAGTGAAGGGAAAGAAAAAAAGCACTGCAACTACAGAAAAACACTGAACTACAAGAGCCCTAATCACTAAATAGAAAAGTGCACCAAAAACCCGATGACCAGTAACAAACTATCCAAACTAGCTAAAACTAAGAGAGGGGAGAAAATTACTTATCCAAAAATCTATAACTTAAAGGGAGTTAAGCCCACTAAAACTAGTTAAGGTAAAGCCAAAAATGCTGAAACTAATCACTTATCTGGATGCAAGAGCCAAACATGGCATCTGCTCTAAATCACGGCAAACAAGATCTGAGAGTTTGAGGGCAGCAGAGGATTATGGGAGAGGGAGGAGCTTGAGCCTTGGATCTGTGTGAATATTGCCAGCCCAGATCCAAGACCTTACGGTGATGAATAACGACATGGATAACATCAGACCTTGAATGATCCACAATTACCGTGGTTACTGTTTTTCATGTTCAAGGGAGATGTAAAACGCAAATCCTTTTTTCTTCCTTATGCTTCAAGTTTAAAGAATTAAAAGAAAGGTTAAAAAAATCCTTCACATTTAGACTTCTCTTCCCTCCAATATCTACAATACTTGCCAAGTATGTTCAGCCTTCTATGTATTTTTACCTATGGATACAGACTTTGAGATGCAGAAAGATTATAAAGACAACCTGGACCATCACCTTCTGACATCTTCCATTTCAAAAACTCATGATACATCAAGAGTGTGCGCCTGTATTTCATCTACTTCCATTTAATCCATTCCCAATCAGGGGAACCCACAAACTTCACACATAATGGACATCCCTGTAAGCTCAACAAGCATTGAATATCAGCATTTCAGTGTAAGGGAAGACTATTTTGGCAAACTGCTCTGTGGTAATGACCTACACTGAACCTATTCAAACAAATTGGGGGGGGGGACTAGTTTACACAGTGAAATGAGAGTTCAAAACAATACGATACTTAGCAAATTATATGTCTCTGTACAAACTGCTAAAAAGTATATGCAGCTAGCTTCTCTTATACAACAATCAGGGATGCAATGTACTGTCACGAAGAGCAGCATAAGCAAGAAAACTGCTGAAAATTCTGAAAGACAGTGACAGCTGCTTGAAGAGACAAGTCCTTCCTTAGAGAGAGGCAAAGCTCATCTTGCAGACCTGCTGAGGACATTTTAAGTTATGGCTACAGGATAACAGCTATTTAAAATGTAACCCTCCTCCTCTAACATAAACAAAGTTCTAAATAAGTACCTTCGAAAACTCTGGTGGTGGATTCTTCCCTCTGCACAAGTTAGACAGTGCCCAGACTGCATTTCTTGTTGTTGTCGGTCGATTTGATTTGGTCAATAACCTAGTAAGAGGGGGAAAAATTGAAATGGTGAAAAATATGCTTCAGTTAAAATTAAAAGCTGAAATGTGTGAACATTATCTTCCTGCATAAAGATTTAAAATTTTAGTCTATTTACCAAACAGGGAGGGAACATCAGTGCACCATCTAAAATCACACACAAACTGCAAATAACGACTACACTTTTATCTGCCTACTTCTTTAACAACGATTAAGCTGCAGATCTTTTTAATTAACATGCTTACTATTTTCTAAGCCTTCCCAAGTACTGTTTTGTAGATACCCAGTGCACTACTAAATTCTGTCCACTATCCCAACTTGCTTCTACCATGAGCCACCCAAGCTGCGTCATAAATTCAATTTGCAATTGCTAGTTTTATTCAAGGCTTTTTCTTCTAAAAGTCAGTACTCATTATGACACCACAGACTACATTAAAAAAGAGAACTAGTGTTCGCCTCCTTCCCTACCCCACCCCCTGCAAAAAAAAAAGCTATACAAATTCTTTCAGTCCTACCTTTACTGCTTTTGGTGCAGATGGTGCACTGTTTTGTCACTCTTCTGAATCATTATATCTCTAACTACAGTAAATTAAATGGCATTTTAAATTGTCCAGATAATTCCCACTTTCACCTGGCAACGTTGTTTCTTATGCATCACAGTATTTTAAGAACTCTGTTATGCTGTCACACTGGATATTTACTTTCAGGTCATCTGAAGACTCTACAGGTCTCTTTCCTCAAAATGTGTACGCCAAGTCTGGATTACTGGTTCCCACATAATTCCGCACATTTTTCTCTGATCTGAATTTAAGTTGCCAAAATGCCAGAGAATTTTTCAAAAACTGAAATGTCTCTTCTTGCTGTTTTAGCATTCTGGGCATAAAGTCTGTTGAACAACTTCATATGAACAAATGCAAACTTTCCTTCATGATCTTCTGTAGTATCACTTCTAAAGACACTATAAAAGACATTGACAGATGCCTGTTAGGAAATGAACAAAAGGATACAGGGTGGGTGACTTGGGGGATATCTTAGCCAGCATTCTGCAGAACACATGGCAGATAATGGTCTTTTTAAAGTGATGAGTTAAACACTAACATCTTTGCACAAAGATTTAGTCATGAGTAAGAATAAGAAGTTATGTACTCACCATAACGTTCCATCCGAGTAGGTAGCTTCATTTGTCTGCAACCTGTGGGTCTTGGATCCGATATCTGATCCGAGCCGGCGACTTGTTTCAAGCTAATGGATCCGAGCTCCTAGCTCCTCCCCTCACCCATAATCCCCTGCTAACCCTCCATGACCTCAGACAGAGTTTGCCCCTCAATATATACCCAAAAAATGGGTATCCAACTAAAAATAGATCCGAAGAAGGCCAGGGGGAAGGAGGGGGTGATGGTTGCAGACAAATTAAGCTACCTACTCAGATGGAACGTTATGGCGAATACATAACTTCTTAATCTGAAGTAGGGAGTTCATTTGTCAGCAACCTGTGGGACAGAGTCCCCAGCTACCTGCACCTTGGGTGGCCATCATGTTAGGATATTACGAAGCACCGCAGAGCCAAAGGATGCTCTCCCTCTAGAAATCACGTCCAGTTTGTAGTGGTTAATAAAGGTATGAGATGAAGCCCAAGTGGCTGCCGAACAAATATCATCCAATGGAACTCTAGACTTGAAGGCCGCAGAAGTAGAGATGGAACGAGTGGAATGTGCACGAACTCCTTCAGGTGCGGGTCTCCCAGAGGCTTGATACGCCAATAGGATACATTGAGAAATCCAGCGTGAGATACTTTTGAAATTGCTTTCCCCAAATTAAATTTGGCAAAGAAAATGAACAGCTGGTCGGATGGTCTATGACCAGCTGTTCTAGGAGTATAAAAGCGAAGCTGCCTATGAACATCTAATGAGTGCAGCTTGTACTCTCCCTTATTCTGATATTTAGGGAAGAAAACCGGTAAATTTATGGATTGATTTATGCTGGTTTCCGATGCTATCTTGGGAAGAAAAGAGGGACTGATCCTGAGTTACACACTGTCTGGGTGAAAGATCAAATAAGGAGGCTTCACAGAAAGAGTTTGAAGCTCCGAAACTCTTTTTGCTGAAGTGATGGCTACAAGGAATGCTGTTTTCCAAGACAAGAATTTGAGATCTACTGAAGCAGCGGGTTCAAAAGGTGGAGCAGTCAAGGCTTGAAGAACTAGTGAAAGATCCCATGGTGGTACGGCTTCTTTTATAGGGGGTCTAAGTAAGAAGGTGCCCTTGAGAAAGGTTTTACACAACTTGGCCGACATCAAAGGCCCTGTATCATGTCCCACATGGTAATGTGATATGGCTGCCAATTGCACTTTGACAGTTGAACAACTAGCGCCTTCCTGAAAGAGTTCGGTTAGGAAGTCTAATATGGACGGAAGAGGAGCCGTAAAGGGATCTAGATCATGATGCTCCACCCAGATGGAGAAACGTTTCCATTTACTGCGGTACACTTTCCTGGTGGAGGGCTTATGCGCTGACACAAGGATGGCTTTGACTGGTGAAGAGATACCGGGAGTCCTAACTAGGAGTGGAACTGGAGCAACCAAGCTGTCAGTTTCAGATTGTCCAGGTTTGGGGTCGTTAAGTTCGGCGGATGGGAGATGAGATCCGGACTGGGATCTAGAATCCAAGGAGGATTCACAAGGTGAGACCACAGGTAAGGAAACCAAATTTGCCGAGGCCAGAATGGGGCAATGAGGACCATCCTGCTCCCCAACTGCAAGGCTTTCTGTAAGAGTTGCAGCATCAGGGGTAGAGGAGGATATGCATAAAGTAGACCGGGTGGCCAAGCATGCACCAGAGCATCTCTTGGAGTGTTTCCCCTGGAGGGGGGATTAGAGCGAAAAAATTGCCGCATTTGGTGTTTGATGGAGACGCAAAAATATCGCAGCAGGGTTGCCCCCATATTGCGAATATCTGCTTCGCTACTAGTGGATTGAGAGACCACTCGTACGGGGTAAGAAGGGTGCGACTGAGTTTGTCCGCTAGGATGTTGGTCCGTCCCGGAATGTGCATTGCAATCAGAAAGCAGTTGGTGGATGTCGCCCATTCCCACACTCTCATGGCTTTGCGGCATAGAGGGTAAGATCTGGTTCCCCCCTGTTTGTTGATGTACCAGACAACAGACATGTTGTCCGACTGAATTGCAATCGTTCCTATGGGGAGGAGATCCTGAAGTGCTTGCAACGCGAACAGCACCGCTCTCATCTCCAGAACATTGATATGCAGGGAGGTCTCTGTCGTTCCACGTGCCTTGGACCATCCTGCCTGAATAATGCCCCCCCCCCCCCACCAGAGGTGGGAGGCGTCCGTGGTCACCGTGGCAAGAGGGGGAGAGGTGCAGAAGGGACGGCCCATATGGAGGTCAGAGGCTTGGAGCCACCATAACAGAGCCCTCCTGCAAGCCTTGCTGATAGCAATGGGGTGGTGAAGAGGAAGGGATAGAAAAGACCACTGCACTAGAAGTGTCCATTGCAGTACCCGCATGTTCAGACGGGCGCATGGAAGGAGCGTAATCGCTGCCGCCATGGAGCCTAGTGCCCTCAGGACCAATTCCGCTGGTGAAGTCTCTGATTGGAGGATAGCCCGCACATGGAGTTGCAAATTCCAGATTCTCTCGGAAGTTAGACAGGCTCGTAGCTCTCTGGTGTCTATTTTGGCTCCTATGAATTCTATGACTTGTGTTGGGGCCAGAAGGGATTTGTCGGCATTGATGGTGATGCCTAACTGTGGGGCTAGGCGGAGAAAGAAGTCTCTGGCTGAGCAAAGTAGATGCCTTGTTGGGGCGGTCAGGAGCCAGTCGTCCAGGTACGGAAAGACCTGTATTCCCTGGAGTCTCAGGTGGGCCGCAATCACTGCTAATACCTTGGTGAACACCCTGGGGGCTGTGGTGAGGCCAAAGGGAAAGACCCTGAACTGGTAGTGACTGGCTCCCAGCCGGAAGCGGAGGAACCTCCTGGATAGTCTGTCCATTAGAATGTGGTAGTACGCATCCTTGAGGTCTATAGAGCACATCCAATTGTTCTCCCTTAGAAGGGGGAGAATAGATTGAAGAGTGACCATTCGGAATTTTTCCTTGGTTACTGACAGGTTCAAGCGGGAAAGGTCTAGAATCGGTCTCAAGTCCCCCATCTTTTTTGGCACCAAAAAGAACCTGGAGTAGAACCCTAATCCGAGCTGGTCTTGGGGGACGGGCTGGATGGCTCTTTCTTAGCAGCTGCTGAATTTCTGCGGCTGCGGCCTCCCTCTGATCGGGTGGTACATCTGGGAGGTTTTTGAATTTGGGGACATGGAGTAATGGTATTTTGTACCCTCTGGATATAATGCGAAGCACCCAGCAGTCTGTCGTGATGGACTCCCATGCCGCTAGGTGTTCCGAGAAGCGCCCCCCCCCCCCCGACTGCCTCCAGGGTGGAGCAGCCGGGCAACCATTCAGGGCTGCTGCGCGGGCCACTCAGAGAAACGTTCTCTGGACCCAAAGTTTCTCGGAGCCCCTCTGCCCCTGGGGCGGCGTCCTCCCTGCCCTCTGCCACGGAAGGACTGGTTGTCCGGAGCAGGTTGGGAATGTTGCGATTTCCAGAACCACATCATCTTCTGACCCTTTTGGTTCTTCGAAAAGGACCGCTGGGGAGCAGAGAAGCAGACTCCGACGGCAGACGTCTTCCCGTCTTTCTCGCTATGGACAAGTGTCTCGCGAACCGTTTTGCCAAAAAGGGCAGAACCATCAAAAGGGGCGTTCACAAAAGACGCTTTAAAAGGCTCCGCAAAGTCACAATGACGGAGCCAGGCCTGACGTCTCATGACTAGGCCTGCTCCGCTAGCCCTAGCGGCTCCCTCTGTGGCGTGGGACAATAACCGCATAGAGGTATTTGAAATTGATCTCAGAGTGGCCATTCGGGTGGAGTACAATTGCTTGTCATCTGCCGACATGGACTCAGGAGGGGAGGCAGCGTATTCTTTGATAAGATCCCCCTGCATCCTGATGACATGTGCCATATAGTTCAGAGACCTTACCGAGAAGGTCGCTGAACTAAAAACTCGCTTCCCTAAGCGGTCCATCGAGCGGGACTCCTTGCTCGGTGGATGGACTGAGGGGCTCTCCTGAGCTAATTCCCTCTTTGTGGCTGCCGCCCTCAATATGGCATCTACAGGGGGGGGGCCCTTACTCCAGTGTGATCAGTCTGAGGGGGGGCTAAGTATTTTGTCCGGGCGTTTTGGTATTGGCTCCACGGTGTCCGGATCCTTCCACGCCCTGGTGGTAATGAGGTCCACCAGGGGGTTGGCCGGAGGGGACACCCAAGAGGTAGACGGGCCTGCTTCGAATGCCTCCAGAAACACTGACTCGGAGGAAGACTTGGGGGCAGACCACCCACCTCTGATCCTCAGCATCTCCATGACGTCTCCAAAGGAGACATCCTCAGGGGGTGATCTTGGGGAGCCTTCCCCTTCCTGCAAGTCCGTGTCCTCGGTTAAGGACTCAAGGGAGTCCACGTGCCTCCTCTTGCACTTATGCTTGTGGGGCACTTCCTCGGGGGGGGCTGTCCGAGGTGGCCTCGCCAGCAACATCTTGTTCCAATGGAACCATCTGGGACATTGAAGCAGGCTGTCCCTTTGGCCGGGTGATGGAAGCCTGGCCCAGCAGAGAGGGAGTGCAGGGAGGAGCCGAGACAAGGACCGGGGGTCCGGATGCTCTCAACAGAGCCCTCTCCACAACATCGAAGGCCGAGGGAGAACCGCTCTCTCTTGGATCCGAAAGTCGGCTCCCACTCGGATCCGATGAAGGAATCGGAACCGGTGCAGAGACCATCAGATCCGAAGGACCAGTGCGCTCCGACCTGGACGGAGCCGAAGGCACACTAAATCCCTCTGATCCGAAGCTCGGGCCACGGCTCCGAGAGGTCGGATCCGACAAGCTCGAGGGCAGGGCCGAATCCGAAGTACCAAGTACTGTCGGCGCCGACCCACCCCCGGCTCCAACGCTGCTCGGCTCCGAACCCGGATAGCGGGTCGGAGAAGGAGCAATAGGATAGAAAAAGGGTGTCGAGCTCCCCCCCAAAGGGGGGGGGAGGCAAGAGCACTCCCATCTGCAGCTGGGCCTGGATGAACCTTCGCATCATCCGGTCCAAGTCTGCATCGGACATACTAAACGTAGATCTCGAAGATGTCACAGAGGCAGGCCTGGAATGCCGCCTCGAGGACCTCGATGGAGATCAGGCCTCCTCCTCCTCGGGCCCTGGGGAGAAACAAGGGGATCAGAGCAGAGGAGGAGGAGACCTAGAAGCAGTGGAGGGAGAAGCCCGCTTAGCTGGCGGGGCCGAAACGGAGGTCTCGGCCCGCCGCTTGTGGTGCTTCTCCCTCCGTTTCTCCCTCCTGGCCTCCCTGTCCTCCGACACTTTAGTGGGAGTTTGAGTCCCGGACGGAGGAAGGGGGGCAGGAATGGCAGCAACCACAGGCTGTGGTGGAGCCACGGAAGCAGCTGAGGCCGGAGCAGAGTCCGGGGGTAAAAGTCCCACCAAGACCAGCTTCGACCTCCGCTCTTTCAGTGCTCTGGGGTTGAACGCTGCACAAATGGTACAGCCTGAGGAGAGGTGTTCAACCCCAAGGCACCGAACGCACCGAGTGTGGCCATCAGCCAGGGAGAGCTTATGGCCACACTCGGTACATTTAGTAAAGATGGCTTTTGGGGCCTCAGCCATACTTAAAGAAAGGTAAGTAACGCACACACACAGGCCCCAAAAAAACACAACACCAACACACACACTCTAACGACCAGCGAAGGGGGGGGGGGAACTAGTTAAAATAAATTATTTTTACTCTAAAGGGAACCTAACACTTACACACTTAAAAATTTTAGTGAAAAATTTAGAAAGTTGACAGAAAATAGAAACTTAACTGGCCAGTACTAGACGAGCTCACAGGAATCCAGCTATCCACAAGTGCGGCAAACTAGATCTGAGGTCATGGAGGGTTAGCAGGGGATTATGGGTGAGAGGAGGAGCTAGGAGCTCAGATCCATTAGCTTGAAACAAGTTGCCGGCTCAGATCAGATATCGGATCCAAGACCCACAAGTTGCTGACAAATGAACTCCCTACTTCAGATCTATTTATATGCACACCCCAGACTGACACCAACCTGGCTAACAGGCAAAACAATGCTCCTACTTCAGAGTAAACCTGCAAGCTACCCTAAAAATTATAAACCAATAACTTGCCTTCCACGACGACGTATAAACTGTATACGGGAATTAATGCTGACAGAGTTAATAGCCATTTAGAAGAAAAATCAATTATGGCAGTTAACGAAAATAAAGTTATACAGAACAAAGGATCATTTGTTAAATAAAGTCATACTGGAGAACTGTAAAAAAGGGGAAGAACCCAAGCATGGCATGGATTGACTACAAAAAAGCATTTTGATTTTTATCCATGAATGTGGGATACTGAGTGCTTAAAAATGTATGAGATACACCCCAAGCTGATTGACATTACAGTGACCATGAAACAGTGGCAGACCACTTTGCAATTAAGCTATTCCAGGGTGACTGTCACCATTGCTATTCTGCCTTGCCATTAACCTGTTTACTTAACAGGTTAGGCCATGGCAACAATTTGGCTACTAGAAAATATAAATTACCTTATTTGCCAATTTAAAACTGTATAGTTCATCAGAAGGGGAACTCAAAGCACAGCTGCAGGTTGTCAAAACTTTCAGATGATAGAAGAATGTAATTTGGTCTTGAAAAATGTGCAAAAGCAACATTTAAAGCAGGAAAACTGCAGCACCAGGAAAACATCAGTTTGGGACAAGAATGTGATACAAGAGAACTCGAGCAAGAGGGAGTGTATATATTTGAGAACTGATGAAGGAACAATAAAACGAACAAATGCGAATAAACTTAGTAAGGAATACTTTAGAAGATCAATTCTGAAAACAGTGTTGATATCTGGTAACAAAAGCCAAGCTATAAACCAACTTGCTATCCCTGTCCTAACTTACAGTTTTAGAGTGATTGACCGACGCCAAAACGTGTTGGATAGATTAGACAGGAAAAGGAGGATGCTTCATCATGCTCAGTGTATATCCCCATTCTGGAGGAGGGATGCGCCTCCTTGAAATTGATTATATGTACAGATCTGCAATTGTGGGACTCCACACATCTGCTGACCTCAAGACCCGAATGTACTGAAAGTTTTGAAACATGAGGAGAATAAATCTAAGACTGCTTCTCTGCTTAATTTAGCAGAAGCATATCAGCGTCAAGTAGGAATGGAAATCAAACCAGAAATAGATAAAATCAGGCAGCAACTGAATGTGCCAAAAAACAAAAGAATATAAGGTGAAGGACCAGATGAGAAGGCAAGAAATGTGGAAAAAGCATAAATATAGTTTCAAGTATACAACACTTCTGGAAAAACCTCATGTTGATCAGGAACAAACGCAAGAATTGTTAAGGAGAGGCAAATTCAAACCAATAGATGAAAGGTTAATACTGGCAGCCCAAGATAGTGGGCTACGTACTCGCTGGTTTACAAAGTCCATTGAACATGTGGGAGAAACAGACCAATGTAGGTTTTATAAAACCAAATGGAAATAGTGTCGCACACCTTGTTGCTGGTTGTGACATACTAATGGCAGAAGGACTGTATGCCGAAAGGCATAACAATGTGGCAAGACTGTTGCAGTGAGGATTGTGCAAACATGGTATTGAAGTGGCTGTATAACACTGGAAATGAGCCACAAAGCATCATAGAAAATTATGAAGTTTATATCACATGGGATCACCCATTACAAACCGTTCAAAAGATAGATGCTATAAAACCGGACATAGTGGTCCAAGAAAAAAGACAAAAGTAGCACTGATCATTGAAATCGCCACACCGAGTTAACTAGTGTCTTGCGTACAGACAGTCACAATATCAAGATCTGCAGGCAGAAATGAGAACAATGTGGAGGAAAGACAACCAGCAACAGGGCTTATAAAAAAAGAAACTACAATCGTATTTAGATGCATTACCAATGCATGTAATCCCATAAAAACTGGAGTAGTCATTACTAGGCACAATGTGGGTGTTTCGAAGAGCGCTTTTGGCTGACAGACGGACATTAGAAATAATACTAATTTCATGAACTTTAATCGTACTTTGACTTGGGAATGGGGTCCATTCTCACAGTATTAGAAACCCAAAAGATTTGGAGAAATAAACAGATAAAGGCATAAAAGGGTCATAAAGCTATATTTCAATAATGCACAGGGCAGGCATAAGTTGATCAAATGTCAGATGAGCTGGACCCATAGCATATTAAAGACAAGATTCACTGCAATCTTCATTAAGAGGTTATATTTCCATGCTAATCACAGGCAAAATGCAAGGGTTTTAAGAGAACTCACATACCTCAAAAACTATTCACTTAAAACATACTTGGCTTTAATAGATAAAGAACAAGGCCCATTAAGCCATGTAGATTATTAAATTTGACTGGCTGAACTATTTTTATTACTGCTCAATACCAGAGTTGTTTGGCTTCTGCTACATACCTACAATCAACTGCATTACTAGCAGAGTTGAGTACAAACTTGCAGTGTTAAAGATTGTAGTGCATTTTATTTTCTGTGTATTTAATTGTTTCATTAAATATTGTGGGCTGTATCCCTGTAGTTATTTTTCTATTTAATTGTTTCATAGAATACTGTGACTCTGCAGTTAGTTTCCTGCCCGCCCTCCCTATTCCTGTTTTGGTATTAATCTTGGTGGCTTTGGAATTGCCCACTCCTCCTGTAAATTTGTGTTTGAACACTCCTCCTGGATCTATCTCCTTTGCTCACTCTGAGTACAGCGAGATCATATTTTCACTTCAGACACTCATACCAGTCACAACGGTTCAGCTCTATCCCAATCTAGTGTCACTAGCTCATTCTACCCAATAGAGAGAGAACATAACATTTATGAAGGGCAAGCCACTTAGGTCCTTCATTTTGAATTATCTTCTGTTTCTCCTTTCTCCCTTTCCAAAAAAAAAAAAATCTAAGTTGGTTTCCTGCCTTTCCTGTAACCAGTCTAGTCTAGATTTGCTGTAACCAGGACTGTCTGTAAGCTTCTGAGCACCCAAAACCTGTGTTGGAGGGAAGCCTTCTAGCTCATCAGTGGGAGTGGTAAGCACTACGTAGCCTACCACAAGTGGTTTCTAGCCCAGAAAATGTAATTTAATGGTTGTTTGGGCAGTTTTTCAATATCTTTCAACTTTCTGGTTTAAAAGCCGGAGTTTGCGCTTGTTTCCCACCTTTCCTGTAACTAGTCTAGTCCAGATACAGATTTGCTGTATCCAGGACTGTTTGTAAGCTTCTGAGACCCCCAAGCCTTTTTGTGTTGGAGGGAAGCATTTTAGCTTATCAGTGGGAGTGGTAAGCACTAGGTAGCATAGCATCTACAACAAGATCCGGGTACAGATTCTTAGTTTTAGCACTTGAATTTGTTTATTCGTGCTCAGCACTTGTTCAGAACTTGTTAGCACTAAATAAGCTACAAATTACTAGAACACTCAACCTTACTCTTCCACTCTGAGAAAAACAGCTCTTCCACTCGGAGAAAAACAGCTCTTACACTCACTTTCCTCACTTGTCTAGAGGAAAGTAGTTTTTTATTCAGGCATGTCCAAGGGTCAGCTCCCAGTATACTCTCCTGTCTGATGAATCCTGGCATCTTGAGGCAATGTAGCAATTGCCTCATGTACACAGACAACCCTCTTCTCCTACCACCCAACACCACAACCTGTGAGAGATGCACTTATCTAGCCAAACTGGAGGTAAAGCTCTCTCCAACCAAGACTGAACTTGACAGTCAAGGGGAGAAGGTAAACACTTGCACCACACCACGCTCATCACATAGTCCCACTAAACCTACACCACCAAAATCCACACATAGAAACACAAAAACATTCGCAGAGGCGCTCAATAATAATCTGCTCAAGCAACGGAGACCTCCAAATCAGAAACTCAAGCAACCTCCACCCCCCCCCCCAACACAACCCAAATGACACAGCCCACAGACTCAGTGTGCCAATAAACCACATCTCATAAGGCAAACCAATGTACCAAAACACAGTAGTCATAGGTGACTATAATCAGGCACACTGATGTCCCAACTCACCAGGCTAAACAAGGAGAATGTTACTGTCAAGCTGCCTGCCGGCTGCCAGGATCCACCACATAACCCACGCACTCGGGTCACTCCACAACAAGTACAAATATGACTGTCATTGTCCATGTTGGCGTGAATGACCAGAGACATACCTCCCTGGACTACATGGAGACATGGAAGAGCTCCCTGATCTTGTAGCCCAAGCAGGCATGACCCTAGCCCTGAGCAGCATCCTGCCATTGCCCAGAATGATACTGCAGTACAAGGACAAAATGACTGACATCAACAACTGGCTAAGCTTCTGGTGCCATTCTAAGGGGATCCAGTATCTGTCTGTCTGGGACGACATGGTCGACAGACCATGAAACTTTGCCAGAGATGGGTTGCACCCGTCTCCCCTGGGATTCCGGATACTGGCCAAGGCTCTTGCCACCCCTATAGTGCCTTTTTTAGGCAAGGTTCAAATGACAAATTCACCACTGTAACAGAAACAGGCAAGCAAAAACTGAGGGTAATGCTGCTTAATGCTAGAAGTCTAAATTTCAAATTGCACTCACTTGAAGCACTCCTTAAAATGGAGAACAGATACCTGTGCAGTGACTGAGACCTGGTTCAAGGCTCTAGAGAGCACCCCTGCATTACCAGGCTATAACTCATACCACACTTTTCGGCCATCTAACCTGGACCAGAACACCAAAGGCGGAGATATGTCCATATTTATTTAGGATATCCACACCCCCAGGCTAGCTGCGCAGCACAATGCATCCGAGGTTATCCAAGTGCAACTAACTCTGGGCAAAACTGCAATCCAAATTGTAGTTTGTTACAGATCCTCCACCATGCCACAGGATTCCCACTCTTTCTTGACATACTGGAAAATATTAGGGTTCAACCAAACACTAATGGGAAATTTCAACTACCCCATCATTAACTGGGAAAACTACTCATGTACCAACTCCTTCGCTCAATACTTTCTGGAATTCATAAATTCCAATGCCATGGATCAACTTATCCCCCCCCCCCACCAAGGGAAACAATATCCTAAATTTAGTCATTACCAACATGAGTGACTGGTGTTCCACACCTGAAGTCCACTCCTCGTTGGTCAGATCAGACCATAAGCTAATCACCCTAGATATCCACATCCTGCCCCCACCAAACATTAAAGAAACCACAGTAAAAAAATTTCTACAAAGCCATCTTTATGCCAGTCTGGTGGTCCCCCTGCCATAAACAAACTCTACAACAGAAGGAAAAAACTGTTGCAAAAAAAAAAAAAAACAGTAAAATCACATGAGTGGATTAGCTCCCTAGTCAGCCTCAGTAAGAAGCGGAGATCCCTTATAAGATTCTCCAAAGCTAGCTACGAAAACAAAATCGCCACTGATTCTAAGGGCAACCATAAAGCATTCTACAGCTATGTCAAGAATTTCAATGGCAACACCCAGATCTGCTCGGAGTTGCAGTACAACGGCAGGAAAATTACAGAACCAACCGATATTGCCAAAATCCTAGCAGATAGGTTCAGAGCTTACCCCCCCCCCCTAGTGCTAACTTTACCCCCTCTAAAGGGCCCATATCTATACAGGAAGAATGCAGAGTCCCTGTAATCACATCTATGCAGGTAAAAGCTGCACTCTCTAAAACCAAACACAAAGCATGCATGGGACCAGACAAAATCTCAGGATACGTTTTAAACGAACTTGAGAACGAACCGGCTCCATACCCAAGCACCATGTTCAATCATAGTCTCACATCATTCTTTGTGCCCACTGAATGGCGCACAGCAGCAGTTATCCCACTCCACAAAGGGGAAGCCACCACTGCTTCTGGGAACTATTGCCCTATTAGCCTGGTCTGCAAGGCCATGGAACTGATCATAGAACTCGTAAACAAAGACATTGGTAACCGCCAAACTCTGGACTCCACCCACTTCAGGTTTGTGAAAAGCAGCTCATGCCTTCTGAACCTGATGGACTTTGAGGTAGTCACCAAAGCCGTAGACGAGGGTAAGGTGGTTCACACAGCCTATCTCTACCTCTCCAAGGATTTCGACACCATTCCCCATTCTGGAATTATAGCTAAACTCACTAGACTAGGTATAAATCCCTACATCACAAGATGGGTTGCCAACTGGCTCACTGACAACCCACACTGTAAAAGTTGCAGACTTCAAATCTGACTTCAAACCAGTGATAAGCGAGTACCACAGGGTTCAGTCCTGGGACCTCTCCTGTGTGGTATTTACTTCTCTGAAGTACAGGCTAACTAAGTTCGCAGATGACTGCAAACTAAAAGCCATAGTCAAGTCCCCAAATGATGTAGACATCCTACAGAAGGGCCTCACTGAGACAGATGCCTGGTGTCAGAGGCATTGCCTCAAGCTCAATGTCAAAAAGTGCACAGTCATCCCCTTTCGTAAAAACTCTGTACCCATGAACTACCACAAACGGCAGTCTACTTAACGCCGAATGTGTGATGAGACATTGGGACCCAGGTGAACAGTATCACATCACCACAGTAGTCAGGAAATCCTTCTATGTGGCACACACCATCACAAAAGGGTTCTCATCCAGGGGGAAAAAAAAGGTCACTGTTCCCCTCTACCCGGCACTCAGACCCATTATAGAGTACAACACCCCCTTTGGAATGTACCTCACAAGACATCGGCAGCAGCTGGAAAGGCCACAGAAGTACCTCACAAACAGGATTATTGGCCTCAAACAGATGCTTTACACTGACTGTCTCAAAAAACTCAAACTTTTCTCTGTAGCATATCGCTTACTCCGAGATCATCGCTGCCTAACATATAAAGCTATGTTAAACCCAGAGCTGTTGGACATGCTAGACATAATGAAATCCCAATCCCTCAGAGCTACACACTCCAGGGACCTAAACCTTGTCACCACAATAAACAGGACATGCTGGAGGGATAGATTCCTATCCCAGAGAATTCCCATACTCGGGAACAAGCTACCCATCTATGTCAAGCAAAAGTTCATTAGCAATCTTCAAGAAAAATCTTGAGTGGATGGAAAATAGGAAATACACCCCGGGGATCACTTCTGTGGCTCTGCGCAACAGGGGCACAGGAAATTAACTTTCTTGGGTGGCATAAGCCAAGGAACCTTGCTGGCTAGCCTTACTTAGGCCCTTGGGCCGATAGCCTAGTACCTACCTTTGAACTTATAATAATGCCACTTATTCCAAGTTCCACAAGTCTTATCCTAATTCATAAGATATAAACACTGCAGCAAACAGCTATTAAGAATAAAGGCCTTATGACTTCCAAGACGGCTGCTTGTTAGCAGTAGGTTTCACATAGGGGAGTTCTAATTAAATGGAGAAACTGGGTAAAAAAGCCACTAAAATGTACTTCTTTGGGCAATAATTAGTAGACAGCAATTACCACTGCTTGGATATCAAAGACAAAATCTGGAGAAAGAAAAATCAACCAGAAAAGGAGAAGCAATAGCTCTGCCTGGGAGGAGCCTTGCAGCTGAGCAAACAGCAGTTCTAGTTTCAGCTTTAGTACAGACTGTTTCAGTAATTTACAGAAAAAAAAAGAAATTAAGACACTGCAGTACCTGATCTGTCTTTCCACATTCAAGGAGTGGAGAATTTGCTCTGCCCTGTTCTGTGGATTTGGGTAGAAGACTGGCAGGTGGAAAGCCTGGTTTAAACAAGTTCTGATACCACTTTAGTAATAAAACAAGAGTTTTTTCCGAGGGTGACCCTAATCCTGTGGAAGTCAGTAAAAGGTTCTTTTAGACATGACTGCTTGTAGCTCAGAAACTCTCTTAGCTGATATAATACCTTTAAGGAAGCTGGTCTTCCAGGTGAGCACCTTTAGAGAGGCAGTGGACAGCAGGATCAAACAGGGCAAGGCTAGTTTTTCTAACACAATCTAGATCCTATGTTGGAAAGGGGTTTCTTCTTGGTGGTTTCAAGTTAATCACCCTTTTTAGAAAGTGTCATGTAGGGGTATGATAAGAGCATGGTTCAGACTAATATTGCAGATGCATGTACCTCCTTAATGCTGGAATAGGAAAGGCCTAGTGTAAACAGGCCTGATAGGTACTGCAAAGACTGAAGTGATGTCTGCTTGAGCACTCTTAGTTGTCATTTCTGCAACACCAAGCAGAAAATGCATTCCATTTTGCCAGGTATGATTTCCTGGTATTAGGCTTTGCTTCCCTTAGAATGGAGAGCACATCTTTGGGATAATGGTATAGTCCTAGGTGGCAAAACCCAATCCTCTAGGTAGTTACCGCAAGGGTGGCTAGATGGGGTTTGGAAAGAGAACCATCAACTTGTCTGGATCTATTTCCTGCGATAGAGTGCAGAATCTCCCCCCTCACAGACAGTCAAGAGGAGGGACAGCCAGCGTTTTGGCCAGGAGGCGGCCACTAGGACCATACGGGTTCAGAATGCCCTGGTTTTTGTTAGTACTGTGGGATCAGGCGTAAAGTCAGGAATGCATATAGGAACCAGTTCGTCCATGTGAAGGAGAATGCATCTATTGTCCAAGCTCCTGTCTGTTGTGTTCTGAAGTAGAACTTCTGGAGGCGATTGCTGCTGAGAGCCACATAACTTTACTGAGGGGATCCCACACTGTATGGTCAAGATCAAAAACTACCTCTCTTTTCAACATCCATTTGTTGGGATCTAGGAGGTCCCTGCTTAGAATATCTGTTAAGGTAGTGTTCTGGCCTGGAATACAAGATGTCACATGAGGGTCAACCTTCTCACTTGACCCAGCAACCAAATTTACCTGGCAAGGTTGAACAGCCGGCAAGACAAAGATCTCCGACTGATTATGTACCACACGACTGTGGAATTGTCTATCCAGATTTCCAGTGCCCCTGGACTTAAGTTTTGCCATAAGGCACTTATAAAGCAAGGTAGACTGCTTGCAACTTCTGTTGATTTATATGCAAGCTTCTCTGCTGTGAGGACCAAATACCCAGTACCTTTAAGGGACACAAGTGGCTCCTCCAAGCTACGTCTCAAATGTCCATGGTAATGGTCTTGTCTGCTTCTGACAGTG
This sequence comes from Protopterus annectens, assembly GCF_019279795.1. Taxonomy (NCBI): domain Eukaryota; kingdom Metazoa; phylum Chordata; order Ceratodontiformes; family Protopteridae; genus Protopterus; species Protopterus annectens. The sequence continues at coordinate 846,303,960 of NC_056725.1, forward strand.
AAATCTGCCCCTGGGTTCCTCTGTATGGTGTTCTTCCACAATAGGAGAAGGAGGGACAGTAGGGTTTCTAGGGGTTGGTAGTGCTGTTCCCAAACATTTCTTTCAGATACCATTAGAGTTTCCTCATGTGCACTTTTGCAAATGGGGTCATGAGAATATGCCATTTACCCCAGTATCCTCAAGAATTTTCTTGCAGTGATGAGCCGTTTTGGAATTAGACTGGTTAGACAGACTGAAGAAAGCAATCTTGTCTTGGAAAAAGAATGTAGGCTCCCAGAAAGAGGACCCTTGTTTGAGGAAGAGTTTGGGATTTTTGAAGATTTAAGGAGACACCTATTTTCTGAAAACTATTTACAGTTTACAGTGATCTGTAAGGTGCCGGGGGTCTCTGAAGGGGATCTTCTCTGAATGAGATAGTGAAGTATGAGTAACTATGAACCCCTAGAGTTCTACAATGCATTAATAGAGGAAGAGGAGCTAGAAAACTTGTGAAAAATCTGGGATCATGAGATAGCCAAATGGTAAAGCACACAACTGAAGTGGGACCCTACTGCTACAAACTGTAGGTACTTTCTGTGACCATCTGCTATGGGGACATGCAGGTAAGAGTCTTAGGTCTACGGTGGCCACTGAGGCATCCTGGAAGATCAACAGTAATTTCTGCAATGTAAGCATTTTGAATTTTGGGATGTTGAGACAATTTTTAGCTTGGAAAGGTCCAATATGGGCCTCCAAGTGTCCTCTTTTCTTGGGACAAGAAATATCCTTGAATAGAAGTCTCCTCATAGGAGGTTACCAAGACCTAGCCATTTCATCCCAATGTAACACCACAGATACTCTAGTCAATACGTAGGATTGTATTTAGCAATGACTACCCATGTTCAGGAGGGTTGTGAAAGCTATCCCCAGTATGAATTTATGGTGCCCCATTCACTCTTCCAGGTTCCTTTTGAACAGTATCTGAGGTGCTCTGCTTCACATGAAATAGCAGCTGGCAGCCTATTCCAAAGGCTCGGCAGTCGCTGGGAGTCTAACCTGTCCCTCCAGCACATCCTATTCAAGTCGCAGGCCATATTTAAGTCCCTGGAATGGGGCAGTTTTAAGTCCAGCTTGATTTATGGATATGCAGCAAATTCATTAGGCTTGGGTCGGAGATTGCTCTGTAAGCCAGGCATAAGTCTCCCTAAGAAATCTATTCGATAGAGTATAGTGACAGGATCTTTGCCTGTGTAAGGCATATGCTGGAGTTCTTTGATCATCTGTTAGAAACCTCCGAGGTCTCTCCAATTGCCGCAGGTGCTTTGTGCAGTACATGTCAAAAGGGACATTATACTCAATTATGGTCTGATTAGTATAGAGGGGTTATAACCTCCTTTGCTCTAGAGGCAATGCCTTTGCTAATCAGGTGTGCTACATAGGCCTTCACCACTACAGTAGACACATAATGGTCGAAGTTAAGGTTGAAGTCTACTTGTGACCTCGGATGCCTTTCCACTTTGTAGGTACATAGGGTACTGTTAATTTAATAGTGTGAAGGAACACTGTTTTTACCAAAGGGAATGATTATGCATTTCTTTGCATTTAGTTTGAGACCATGAACAAGACACCAATCGCTGGTCTGTGTAAGACCCTCCTGAAGTATAAGAAAACTAAAGTCCACAGGCTTGAGGAAAACTAACCGGACAGCAATAATTATCATGCAACTTTATTCGAACAATAAAAATAAAAATGAAATACCATCACCCATAAAAAACTTTATAGAAATATAATGTAAAAAAATCATATAAAAATGCATCTACTTCTTCAAAAGTTTTAAGACTCTAAATCATAGCTTAGCCTTCCTTAATTTCAATACACTTGTAATGCTAATACTTTCATTAAGACCAGGTTGTCTGGATGCGTTCAGTTTAAGTCGCCACAACAACTCTTTATATTCAAGACGAGCCTCCCAGTTGCCTCCTCTATTGTCCTGCAAAACCTGTTCTAAGACGATAAATTTAAGCTGCATGTTGGGGCATGAACCAAGATGTTTAAAGAAGGCATTGCTATCCTTCTTAGAAATATCATAAAGGTGTTCATATATTCTTTGTCTGAGAGCTCTCTCAGTTTTGCCTATGTAAAAGCTAAAAAGTACAGTTTTGTACCTACCATAAATGTAGATGTTAGAGTGCTCATACAGCTGCAGTCATTACAGATGGGTTATCCTGCCGTCAGGTGGGTCCTCGGTTGGCCGAATTCCAAAGTCTTGGTCCTGCGTCAGTGGTAGTCGCTTCTTCCCCGACGTCAGTGCGGCAGGGGTATAAAAGAGGCAGCTGACGCCATTTTGTTCAGTTTTTCTTGCCCCAGATGTCAGGTGCCGCCAGAAGGAAGGCAAAACTTAAATTTATGCCAACATGCAATGTAGAATAATCAAAAAACAGTAGTTGCAAGCAAATACACCATAAAAGAATACCCCAAATAGGTTGTATGATAAGGTGTTTGTCATAAGGCCTGTCCTAAGAGGGGACGGAGGGGGGGTAACCTGGACTGCAGCTGTATGAGCACTCGAACATCTACATTTATGGTAGGTACAAAACTGTACTATGTTCATCGTGCATACAGCTGCAGTCATTACAGATGGGAAGAATCCCAAAGCTAAGTAGGGGTGGTAGGCACTAAGTGGAAGTAGGAGGAGCGAGGATGCCCTGCAATACTGCTGTAGCAAAACCCGCTCTAGATTTGGAGTATAGTGGAAGGTGGTAGTGCTTGGAGAAAGTGTGGACTGAACTCCAAGTGGCTGCTTCCAAAATGTCCTTGGTAGGGACCCCCTTGAGGAAGGCTGCAGAGGTAGCTGTGGCCCTGGTGGAGTGGGATCTGATGCATGCAGGCACAGTTTTTCCATGAAATGAGTAACAAAAGCGTATGCAGTGGGCTATCCATTTTGAAATTGTCTGTTTGGAAATAGCCTTTCCTTGAGCACCTGTAGCACAGGACACAGTTGCTCGGATTTCCTGAATGGCTTTGTCCTGTCCAAATAGTAACTAAGTTGTCTGTGAATGTCCAAGGAATGTAGTAGTCTTTCCCCTTTGTTTTGTGGATTAGGATAAAAGGTAGGTAAGTGGATAGTCTGATTCAAAGCTACACTGGATACTACCTTTGGCATAAAGGTAGGGTTGGTTCATAAGGAAACTCTGTCCTAATGGAAAATGATGAATGGTTGCACAGCCATGAGGGCCTGTAGCTCAGAAACCCTGCGTGCTGAGGTGATAGCCAGAAGAAAGGCTGTTTTCCATGACAAGTATTCTAGTTCTGTTGAAGAAGCTGGCTCGAAGGGAGGAAGGGTCAGCTTTTCCAATATGAAGTTGAGGTCCCAAGCAGGGACTGGTGGTTTCCTTGGGGGTTTTATATTCTTTGCCCCTCTGAGGAACTACCTTAAGAGAGGATGAGAGAATAAAGGAGGACCTGTGTTGTATTGTGCAGAAATGGCTGAAGCCTGGATCTTCATGGAGGAGAAGGAAAGTCCACTGTTTAACATCTCAGCTAGGTACTGTAAAATTTGAGGTATATTTATTACCCAAGGATTCTGGCCCTTTTCTTGATTCCAGGCACAAAATTGTTTCCATTTGGCGGAGTAGGCTTTTCTAGTAGAAGGTCTTCTGGCCTCCAAGATAACATCCTGCACCTCCTTGGAAAGGAGAGAGTGTTGGGAAATCAAGGAATTCTCCATGCAGCTAGATTTAGGATTTTGAGGTGGCTGTGAAGGGTTTTGTAGTTGTGCTGGGACAACGGAAGAGGGACTAGAGGTAGGATCCATGGTGGGGAATGTGTCAGGCTCTTCAGGAGCAGATACCAGTGTTGTCTTGGCCAGTCTGGAGCAACGAGAATCATTTTCGGCCCCTGGCTTTTAATAGAACTTTGGGCAGCAGAGGAAGAGGCGGGAAGGCAGACTGTCAATGTTGTCCAATTGAAAGAAAGTGCGTCCACTTTCCAGGCCTGTGGATGATAAGTCCTTGAACAAAATTTTTTCAACTGGTAATTTCTCTGGGTAGCAAAGAGATCTATGTCTGGCTGTCCCCATTCCGGAGTTATCTTTGTGAAAACTTGAGGATGCAACTTCCATTCGTGTGGATCTGTCATATTTCTGCTTAGGTGGTCTGCCAGTGCGTTTTCCTTCCCTGGCAGGAATTGTGCCTGTAGTTGAATTTGCAGTTCCAGTGCTGTGTTCCATAGGGTCATGGCTTGCCTGCACAGGGGGTATTGAATGGAGTTCCCCCCTGTTTATGTACCACATCACTGTGGTGTGGTCTGTCCTTATCAATAGCTGGCCTGGATGCAGTAGGTCATAATAGCATTTTGCACAGCTAGCATTTCCTTTTGGTTGATGTGTAGGTGCTTCTCTTTTTGTGACCATTTTCCCTGAATGCATTGATCTGTCATATGTGCTCCCCAGGCGTAGTCTGAGGCGTCTGTTGTGATGACTTGAGTTGCTTGAGGCACACAGAAAGGGAGACCTGTGTTTCTTTGGCAAGCTTGAGCCCACCACAAAAATTCCTTTTGAAGGCATGGAATGAGTGGTATAATCGTTTCCAAGCTGTGGCTGTGTTGAGACCATAAGTTTTTTAGGTACCATTGAAGTTTCCTCATATGCAGCTTTGCACATGGGATTAGTAGGATGCAAGATGCCATGAATCCCAGAGCCTGCAGGACTTTCCTTGCAGTTAAGCCTGGTGAAAGTTGCCATTTTGCTGAAGTATTGAGACAGTTGCCCTTGTTTGTCTGGCGTGAGGTAGGCCATCTGGGTGATTGTATTCAAGCTGGCACCCAGGAAAATTATTTGAGGGTATTAGTTTTGATTTCTTTTTGTTGACTGTGTATCCCAGGAAGTTCAACAGTTTTATTACAAACGACAGGTGCTGCAGTAGTATGTCCTTGCTGTCCGCTTGGATCAGGCAGTCGTCCAGATATGGGTAGATTTGTATTCCTTGTAGTCTGCAGAAGGCGATTACTGATGCCAGGCATTTTGTAAACACTCTGGGCGCAGTAGATAAGCCAAAGGGCAATGCAGAGAATTGGTAATGGGTTGAACCTGCAAGAAATGTGAGGTATCTTCTGCAATCTTGTCTGATAGGGACATGCAGGTATGCCTCCTTGAGGTCCAATGTTACCAGCCAAGACTCCTTGCCCAGCATGGGAAGAAGCTGCTGTAATGTGAGCATCTTGAATTTTGGGACCTGTAGATATGTGTTTAGGATGGATAGGTCTAGGATAGGTCTCCAATCTTTGTCTTTCCCTGGTAACAGGAATAGTCTGGAATAAAACCCTTGACCTTGTTCTTTTGCAGGTACCTCTTGAATCGCTTTCATGTCCATGAGAACTGAAATTTGTTTTTGTGCCTCTGCCTTTTGATTTTGTGGCAGGTTTGGCATGCCTCTCATTTTTGGAAGGGTGTGAAAGTGGAACCTGTAGCCTCTGTCTATAATGTCCAGAATCCATTTGTCTTTTGTAACAATACGCCAATTTTTCGAGAATAATGCCAGTTTTCCACCCAAAGGTGCTGCCATTAAAGCTTTGCTTGTCAGGTGTAGGGGGAAGTCATTGTGTCTGTTTTCTAAATGACTAATCTATCTTCTCCACCTCTTGGGGTTGGTGCTTGCCACTGTCTGGCTCAAAGATACTTGAGGTTGCCCAATACCCCTTGGGCGTCTGTATCTGCCCCTTTGAGGTCTGTCCGTGGCTGGAAAGGTCCAATTTTTTGAAGGCCAGATTCTGCTGAAACGTGGAGGTTGTACCTGCAGGAAATCTTTCACTCTGCATTGATTTCGCTTTTTCCTCCATTTTCTTTAGTACCTCCTCAGCTTTAACACCAAACAATACATCTTTTTGAAGAGGTGCATCTAATAATTTAGCTTTGACATGATCTGGTAAGGTTTGCTCTTTGAGCCAAGCATGCCTATGTATAACAGACCCCATAACAGCAGCTCTACATGAGGCCTCTAAAGCATCAAAACCACACTGCAAGGTATGTTTACCCACTTGCTCTGCACTATGCAACAAATCCTGCAACTCTTAAATCTGGTTGTTCTGGTTGTGTCATTTTGCTTTTCAACTGAGATAACAAAAACTGTTGATACTTTAACATATGGAACTGACAAGTTTAATGCCCTCATGGTTAAAGTGGCCGAGGTGTACACCTTTTTCCCCCACCTTTCTAAAGCTCTGGAATCTCTCTCTGAAGGTAATGTTTTTTTAGCAATAGAGGCCTTAACTCCCTTGGGACCCTGTGAAATAGTTTCTGGGTCAGCAGTATGGCTTTTATATACGAACTGGTGAGAATCAGGAACCCGGTAATACCCGTCTGGTTTAACAGGAGCTGGAGGCAAAGAATCTGGATTAAGCCTGGCTTCTGTGTACACATCATCCAATATATCTAAAACAGGAGGGATAGCCAGGGGCCTATGCTGGGGGAGCAGAAGAAATTCCCTGAGCCTTTTCTTGGAATCAGAGTAATCTTGGCCTTCACAGTGAAAGTGTTCCCTCAATGTATGCAGGGTTTCCCCCAAAAGAGTAGACCTCAGGGGGGGAGACCGAGGGAATAGACTCCTCTGCATCAGAGTCTTCGAAAGGAGAATAGGCATAATCCTGGTCCTCAGAATGTTCTGAGGTAATAGAAGCTTGATTTGAGGAAGGGTAGTCTTCCTATAATCTGGGCCTTTTGTCAGAGGGGGGTTGAGAACCCCGGATAAGAGTAATCAAATCCTCAGCCATTTTAAGCATCTGCTTTTTAGGCATGGGGCCTTGAGAGGGGGTCTGAGGACCCTGTTTTTTGGTTTTCATGGCTGCTTTAGACTTAGTGAAAGCTTTAATAGATAAGGAGGAAGGCCTGAAGACACCTTGAAAAATGGCAGGCCTGTCTAAATTCTGAATTTCCCCGCCAAGAGTGGCGTCGATATCTGCAGTAGGAATGGGGACCGAGGAGCCTGCGACCTCAGGTACTGAAGACACTGGTAATGCAGTGTCATCGGTACTCAGGGGCTGCGTAGGCGCCTCGCTGAGCACCGGAGAACCGGTAGTCGGCCTTAGCGTGGTCTCAGTCGGTGTGGACCTCGTATGTCGGTCCTTATCTTTGCGTCTTTTGCTCAAAACTGGAGTCTGAGTATCCGACGACATAATATAATTAAATTTTTTGCCAAAATAGTGAAGGACGAACTCCGCCCGGCGCTTAATAGTGTGCTTGTTGAATCTAGCACAAAAACGGCAGGACGAGATGTCGTGGTCTTGGCCTAAGCAAGGTATACAGAAAGAGTGGAAATCCTTATGCAGTATTTGCTTCCCACATTAAATGCAATTATTAACTTTGTCTGACATCGGTCTGAGGCAAGTAAAGTTTCCACAACGGGGTACTTAACTTTCTAGAAGATTTTGGCTGAAATACTTTCGGAAATCTCAGGAGCTGGCCGACCGGCACTTGCGAACTGCTTCTGCTTCAGGCACCACGCAGCAAGAAAGACTGAAGAAAATGGCGTCGGCTGCCTCTTTTATACCCCTGCCGCACTGAAGTTAGGGAAGAAGCGACGACCACCTACGCCGGACCAAGACTTTGGAATTCGGCCGACCGAGGACCCGCCTGACGGCAGGATAACTCATCTGTAATGACTGCAGCTGTATGCACGATGAACATCATTGGATACACAGACCTAAATATATACAACACCCTTTGCCCCACAGTTGTAATAACGTTCAGCCTTGAATTTAAAACCCCCTTGAAGTATACGGACATTTGGGGATTTGATAACTGCACCCATTTTGCAGTTGCCGGCAAACTTGGGTCAGCCACAGCCTGAACTTCTGAGAAGTATATACTAAACAGTAGGGGGCCCAGCACTGACCTTGTGGCACCCCACTGGTGACAGGCCTGCTGGTTGATGTGGAGTCACCTACTCTTGTGTATGACCGGTTTATAAGCCAGTTGGCAACCTATCTTACAACAAAGGGGTTTATATTCAGTTTGCTAAGTTTATCAGTAATGCCAGAGTATGGAATTGTATCCTTTCCCCTCTTGTCCTGGATCCTTGGTGAAGTAGTTCCCCAAGGATAGGTTGTAATAAAGTCTTTCTTGGCTCTTTCAGTGGTTCTGGAATGCCCAATAACAATGGTATTTCCCTGAACTGAATGCAATCCACCTTCTCTTTGATGAGGACCCAGTGGTCCCTAGTGACGGATTTCCACGGATTTAGGAAGGAGGAGAGAGTCTTCCTGTCAGAGGTTTGGAAGGGACAGGAATGAGTAAGGGAGGGTGGGACAGAATAGTCACAGCTGCGTTCTGTGCTGGATAAGTTTTTTGGAGCTCCCCCAACATCTGCAAATGTTCCACTTGCAATCTCATAGACTATTGGTCGTTTACTGCAGGAAGGCCTTTGCTCATCTTGTCTAGGCGGAAACAAGACAGTTTTGAAGGTAATTCCTACTGTACCTCCAAGCTGGAGACAGGTGAAATTCTTCCATAGCTATTAATTTACTTTCCTTTTTTTTGTCCAGTTTCTCAAAAAACTTGTTCAGCTGATAGACCAAAAAGGTATTCCTTGACCAATGGAACATCCAGTAGCTCAGCCTTTACCAAATTTGACAGGGGGAGAATCCTCAGTCATGCATATCTGCAGAGGACAACCTATGGCAGCTGCTCTGCAAGAAGTATCTTGGGCATCAAACACATTTTAGGTAATGCCTGGACACTGGTAAAGCTTCTCTGGCCATCTCCTGGACTTCCTTGGATAAGGTTCTATGCACATTAGAAAATCGACCTTAGCTAGCATTTTGTGTTTAAGAGATTTCAAGGTACATTAGCAAATGGACTTGAAACGTCAAAGCTCGCACTGCCAGGGTGGCAGAGGTGTAGACTTTCTTCCCAAATCTGACTAATCTACTTTCCCTGTCATAAGGCAAGGATTGTTTTGTTGGTCTTTCCAGGTGCACCTTTTATGGTGTCAGCAGACACTACAGAAAGATCAACCTTTGGATTTTTGTAGAGATGCTCGAGATTAAAGTGTTTGTAAAATGGGGGGAAGAAGGGCTACGGTGTAGACCTGTGCCTTCAAAGATATCAAATACATGTACAGGAGAAAAAGCCAGTCGGCTGAATGAAGGTAAACTCAGCAGTTCCCTGTATTGTGCCTGGGCCTGGGAGAACTTGCTTACTTTCATTCTATGTAGGGTAGCCTGAAGGAAGGAGGCTTTCAGTTGGGAAAGTTCCTTGGGGGGGGGGGGGGGGTTTCAGAGGCCAAGTCTGAGATACAAGTGGCCAGAATAAAAAATAAAGCACTTACCATAACATTCCATCTGTGTTGTCTATTTTTATTCTTCCTCGAATAATGGGTTTGGATCTGATTTTGCCTTTTTTTCCCCAGAATTCTGGACACAAGAACTCTTGAGCTCTTTCCTTTCCCCATAATGCCCCACCAACATAAGGTACCTCAGATCGAATTTGCTGGCCCAGTGTGTAAAAGACAACCAATAAAAGAAAGGGCAGTAGTAGAAAATGAAAAGGGGAAGCTGGTGCCAAGACAGAATAAAAGTTGCGACAGAGTCACCCTGGAAGATCCCCCACTGAATTCTTATCCCTGGAATAATAATTTGTCTTTTAAAATGGCTTAATTGTAAAGTGGTCTGCAACTTTCATGGTCACTGTAACATAGTCGATCAGTGTAGGTTGTACTTCGTACATTAAGCACTAATCCATCCGTGCTGTAGTTAAATTCTTCCCCTTTTTACAGTTCTCCACTATGAATATTTAACAAATGATCCTTTGTTCCCTACTGGTCTTATTGCACTTTTGTTTTACTGCCATAATTGGGTTTTCTTCTAAATGACTATAAACTCTACCAGCATCAGTTCAAGTGTACAGTTAAGTTCATACATCACTGGAAGGCAAGTTATCTGTCTAATTTTTACAGTAGTTTGCAGGTTCACTCAAGTAGAAGCATTGTTTTTCCTGTTAGCCAGATTGGTGTCTGTTCGGTGTGTGCATACAAATACAGTTCTTACTCATGGCTAAACCTTCGTGAAAAGATGTTAGTACTTTTAACCAGAAGTTAGGTACTACATCTGGGCCTGAGGTTTTCAAGGCTTTTCTTAACTTTGTTTCAATCTCTCTGGCTACTTCATCCCCTTTTATATCCTGTATATTTAAACTTCTTATTCTTTTTCTTCTATCCATTTAGCATCTTAGTTGCATTCCACAGGATCTTCATAAATATCCATTTCTTTTTTGGTAGTTTTTCAATTCCTTTTACGTAGTTTCTCAATTCTCTATAAAAAAATTTGGTCAAAAATAAATTGCTTATTTTGTACTTTTCCTTTATATTTATCTGTGTATCTTCTAATTTTTCTGCCTGTGTTGAGATCTTTAGTTTATTTTAGGGCGGCACAGTGGTGCAGTGGTTAACATTGTTACCTCACAGCAAGAGGTTCTCTGGTTCGATTCTCGGCTGGGGTGCCTTCTGTGTGGAGTTTGCATGTTCTCCCTGTGTTCGCGTGGGTTTCCTCCGGGTACTCTGGTTTCCTCCCACATTCCAAAGACATGCATCTGGAGCATTTCTCCCCAGGCATCCGCTGAAAACAGGCTCTGTGGAACCTAGTTGGACATTCCCGGTCAACAAATGTTAAATAAATAAATAAAATAAAAATTTGCGATAGTGCATGATAGATCCTGATCTGTTCTAATACTGTGTATTACTTTTATCACGTCAATGTATTTTTTTGATCTGTTCACTCTTCTATACTCGAGACACTTGTCTTAATTGCTTTACAGTTCTCTATTTGATACTTCCATGATGGTATTTAATTTCTCACCTTCCTTTCCCTCACTACCCCAAGTTCTTGTGGTACAACTATCAGTTACTCTTGTTATATCTTATGGATCTCTATGAACAGTGCTAATTACGGTCTTCATTTGTTTTATCAAACTTCCTACTTTTTGTAGTTTTATAGGCTTCCTGCTGTTTATTTCTTTCATTGATCTTAATGCATCTTTCCAGCTACTAAATCAAGCAACAATTCCCTTAAATATGGGAACTCACTAGCCTATCAGTCCTCAACACTGATTGCTTCAGTTTCCACAGTTTACTGTTCCATCCCTTGCTGTCCAGCTTCAAGTGACCATTTATACTGGTTTCCTGTGGAAGGCTTCAAAATATCTGCATATGGCACCTGACCAATTGCTTCGCTTTCCACTGGTTTTCTCTTAATTTGGATGTCCATTGCTATATACTGTTGTGGTGCTTATGTGAGGATTTTATACACTGAATCCTTCACTTCTCATGTGCTCCATAATCTGTTTCTATTTCAACTTCTCCATTACCAATCTTTTCTACTTTTATAATATAAAAAATAAGAAGACAAAGTTTTCCATGTCTGGATTCCTTTCCCCGTTTTTCTCTTCAAATATCTTTGGTGCTGCTCTTTTAGCACTGATTATGATCAATGCAAAGGAAAAAGCAAAACTAATCATCAGCTCCCCTTTTTCTACATGGGGTTGGGGTATCCTGTTAACTGTCGCCAACTCTCTCGATTCAGTGCCACACTCCTGCATTCTTCAACACTTATAACTGACTGTCACAGATCTTTTCACACAATCCACCCACCTCTTTGGTAGATGTCCTTGCTTCCTCTTACCTTCTTCATGTCTGTCCCAAATCTTCCTCACCAGATTGCCTTCTGCTTTTCTACTCATGTGCCCAAACCACCGTAATCTGTTCTGTTTGATCTTTTCTGCAATTGGAGCTACTTTGGCTTCTGCTTCTATGTCCCCATTTCTTAGTCTGTCCCACAGTATGCATCCTATGACCTTTCTCAGGCACTTCATTTCCATCACATCTAGCTTCAACTGTTCGGCCTTTACTGCCCAGGTTTCTGTACCATACAGTAGTACCAGTCGCACCACTGTCTTGTACACCTTACTTTTCAGTTTCTTTGGCATTCTTCTGTCAGACTACACCTGATACTCTGCCAGTTGGCTGCAGCCCCTCTGATTCTAGCTGTAACCTCATCATTCAGACTACCCTTCACCTCAACTACCCCTTCCAGATACTTGAAGCGGTTTACCTGTTCCACCATCTTCCCTTTTATTTCTATTCTCAGCTTCTGATTTCCCCAATTTCCTGCCATTACCACAGTCTTATCTGTACCTAGTTTCATCCTATGTGCCTTCAGATTTGCATTCCATTCTCCTATCCTTTGCTGAATTTCTAGCTCAGTCTGCCTGTACTGCCACATCGTCTGCATACAGCAGCTTTGTTGCATTCATATGTAGGGCAGAAACTCCTCAAGAGGAGTTGTGCCAAAAGGTTTTGGCCTACAAATTGCTGAACTGGGGGGGGCGATGACTGCAAAGCAGCCTCTTCTACATCGCTAGACTTAAAACCAACAGTTGGAGCTTCATTAGAATCAGATTCCTTTACTTTTTGTCATTACATTTTTTGGGCATGATGCTAGTGGATGCCGAAGTCTGTGGAGGCCCTGAGGTAGCAGTAGTTTGCAATGTCATTGAGGAAGTCAAAGAACAGGACTCACCATGTGAGCTGTAAGTACCTTGGATCTTACATTTGCAAGCTTTCGCATGGAATTTTGCACACTCAGGACAGTTACAGACACTGTGCGAGGCCCCAAGTAGAAAATACAAGACAAGTGAAAATCTTTATTCGTGATTTGTTTCATATACTTCAAATAGCAAACTTTTCTGAACAATAAATTAGTGCAGAAAGTTCCCCAGGGGAGTACTTATCTGACTGGAAGAAGGTTCTTTAGAAACACGGACCAACCAACCGACTGCGAACGTACTGAACATACTAAGTGCATCAGACTGCACAGCTAGAAAAGAGCTGAATGTGATGCTGATGGATGCCTTCTTACACTCTGACATCCAGATGTCAGTCTTCAGATGTCCATCGGTTGGGGATGATGCAAAGGCTCTAGTAATCGGGCTGGTTGAAGGCTTCTGCATGGCAGGAGGACCCAAGAATGAGTACTGCAACACTTGACTACAAAAATCATGCACATTAATCCCAGCTGTCAGAGGATAGTGGGAGGCAGAGGTGGGAGATTCAAGTTGCTATACCCAGCAGTCTTCAGAAGACTGGGATTCCGGATATTGGCTAAGGCTCTTGCCAACTAAGGGTAATGCTGCTCAATGCCAGAAGTCTAAATCTCAAAATGCACGCACTCGAGGCCCTTCTCAGTATGGAGAACATAGATGTCTGTGCTGTGACTGAAACCTGGTTCAAGGCTCCTGAGAGCACCCCGGCACTATCAGGTTTTACCTCATATCATGCGTTCCGGTCCCAAAACCCGGACCATACCACAAAAGGAGGGGGTGTATCCATATTCATCAATGATACCCACACCTCCAGGTTGGTGGCTACGCACGAAACATCGGAAACCATCCAGGTGTAATTAACCATAGGCAAAACTGCTCTACAATTTGTAGCATGCTACAAGCCACCCTCTCAAACTCAGGAAACCCACACAGCCTTCCTGAAGACACTGGAGGGTATAAATGTATCACCAAACATCATATTGGGTGACTTCAACTACCCGAATATAGACTGGGAACATTACTCAAGCCCCAACTTTCTAGCCCAAAGGTTCCTGGAGTTCATAAATTCAAATGCCATGGAACAACTAGTCACCGTCCCCACAAGAGGAGAAAATATACTAGATCTCATCATCACAAACATGGGGACAAAATGCTCCACACCGGAAGTATATCCCTCTTTGGTGAGATCAGATCATAAACTAATCTCACTAGAAATCCACATCACGCCCCCACCCCAAACAAAAAAGACTACAGTGAAGAACTTCTCTAAAGCAAACTTCACACTACTCAAGACAGGTGTGGTATCCTTCAAGGCCCCCGAGCCAATGGAAACCACAACCCAAGCTGCGGAGGCCCTTACAAATGCCTTCTATGAACACCTTCAGGACTGCATGGATCAGGCAATCCCAAATAAAACCAAGACTCTTTCCACCAAGGGCAAACGTCCAGTCTGGTGGACCCCAGCCATAAACAAACTTTACAATAAGAGAAGAAAGCCATTACATGATAGAGCAAAATTCCAAAAAGGGAAGGCATCTTTGATCAGTACTAGCAAGAAACTACGATCCCTCATAAAATCATCCAAGGCCAACTTTGAGAAAAAAATTGCCATAGATTCAAAAGACAATCATAAGGCCTTCTTCAGCTATGTCAGAAATCTGGGTGGAAACTCCCAGATATGCTCAGAATTAGTCCAAAATGATACAAAAATCACTGAACCCACAGACATTGCCAACATACTGGCAGACAGGTTCAGCGCAAATCCCCCCCCCCCCCAAAAGGAGAGATAACCATCCCAACAGAGTGTAGCCTCCCAGACATCTCAAATGCGCAGGTGAAAGCTGCTCTCTCTAAAGCTAAAAACACAGCATCAATGGGACCGGATGGTGCCCCCGGCTGTGTGATACATGAACTCAAAGAAGAACTAAACCCGCACATAAGGCAGCTGTTTAATCTTAGCCTTACCACAGGATATGTGCCCAAGGAGTGGCGTACGGCAACTGTGGTCCCACTCCACAAAGGCGGTGCCTCTACGGACCCTGGTAATTACCGCCCCATAAGCTTAACAAGCCTGGTCTGCAAAGCTATGGAGAGGATCATAATGGAACTCATAAACAAGGACATAGGGGACTTGCAGACCTTGGACCCAACCCAGTTTGGCTTTGTCAAGGGCAGATCTTGCCTTTTGAACTTGGTAGACTTCTTCGAAACAGTTACCAAGGCCATTGATGAGGGAAAGGCAGTCCATACAGCCTACCTTGACCTTGCAAAAGCTTTCGACACAATACCCCACTCGGGTATCATAGAGAAACTTACCAGCTTAAATGTAAACCCATATGTCAAGATGGGTTGCAAACTGGCTAAAGGACAGAACCCACAGGGTTAGAGTTGCTGGAGCAATGTCAGACTCCAAGCCGGTTACAAGTGGTGTCCCACAGGGCTCAGTCCTTGGCCCCCTATTGTTCGGCATCTACTTCTCAGAAGTACAGGCAAACATAGGAGGACTATGGCTGACAAAGTTTGCGGATGACTGCAAACTGGGTGCCATAGTGGATAGTACATCGGACACAGACATCCTTCAGAGGGGTCTCACGGAAACGGATAGCTGGTGCCAGAGCCATGGCCTGAAGTTAAACGCAAAAAAGTGTATAGTCCTACCCTTCGGGAAAAACAAGGTAACCCCAAGCTACCATATAGGTGGCAACCCACTAAGCACAGAAGAGGTTATCAGGGACCTGGGTACCCAGGTTGACAGTGGCCTCTCGTTTGACACTCACGTTGCTAAAGTGGTTCGAAGACCTTCTACATTGCCCATCTGATCATGAAGGGATTCACATCCAGATCAAGTGAGGTCATTGTTCCCCTGTACTCTTCACTTATCAGACCAATGATAGAGTACAATGCCCCATTCGGGATGTATCTCACCCGACACCTGCAGCAATTGGAGAGACCCAAAAGTTCCTCACCAAAAGGATAAAGGGACTCCAAAACCTGTCATATACTGCCAGACTGAAGAAACTCCAACTCTATTCAGTTGCATACAGTCTGCTCAGAGGTGACCTGTGCCTGACATACAAGGCCATGACCAACCCGGAATTAATGGACATGCTCCACCTCAAAAAATCCAAATCCAAAAGAACCACTAGAGCAAGTGACTTAAACCTTAGCACGGATATAAATAGGACGTGCTGGAGGGATAGATTCATCACCCAGAGACTCCCCATGCTGTGGAATAAAATCCCGGTCCATGTGAGGCAGAGCACCTCGCTGGCTCTGTTCAAGAGAAATCTTGACCGGTGGATGGTAGATCGTAGGTTTACCCCGGGAATCATCTCTGTGTCACTGCTGGACAGAGGCACAACAAACTAATGGGCACATTATTTCTAACATAAGGGGTGGCGTAAGCCACATAACTTTGGGCTAGGCTTATAAATGCCTTAGGGCAGATAGCCTAGTATAAACCTATGAACCTATGAACTTTTCCTGGACGATCAAAAACATTTCTGGATGCAGAACAGGCTGAAGAGGAAATAAAATTTAGCCAACAAGATGAAGGAGATTCTGTTATGCGATTTTCTGACATCAACAAAGCCCACAGACTGCCACTGAAAGCTTTACCATTGATCCAAAGGAAAATGATAGAGTGGCACTAAACTATCCCAGGAGATAACCAGAAGAATCAGGAGTACTCTAAACCAGACACTGGTGTTAGTAGGTTGAGATTATCATGAACACAGCAATAATGTGAAATTAGCAAATAAATGAAAGGACTGTGAAACATCAATCCCATTAGATATAAAACTTAAGACACATGAGGGTGAAAAGTACTGTGTTAAACTGGTGGAGAGGTCATATTATATGTAGAATACAAGATTGAATACAAGATAACTTCCTGTAAATACAGTGGTGGATGTCTAGGCTACAGTCACTTTTTTGTAAGGGAACAAGCATTTAAACAAAGGAAAAATGAAGTATGAATGAAAATCATGAAACATGGTAGCTCTTTTTTGCATTTGGAAAACTATTATCAATTTTTCCATTACTACCTGCTTTTAGCTGGGAGACCGAGAATAAATTGTTGCAAGCAACTGACCATGAGAGGTCTAACCATGTGATCCAAATTAAATCTACAAAGGTTCTTTCGTGTATCTGCAAAGTTATTAGCTGCTTTTCCAGCATTAGCAGACAGAGATCCTATAGGTTCAAGCAATCAATCACAAAATGTCTGAAACAGTGCAGAGTGAAATCTACAACATAAATTTTAAAAGGGAAATTCTGCAAACAGTTCAGTGAAAATAAAGTTAGAAAGTGTGGGAAATGAACAGTTAGACAAGTAGTTGTGTACCCATCAGCCTTAGCACTTTAATGCATTAAAAATAACTGCATAACAAAATTTAAGGGTAAGCACTCTTTCTCCAAGAATAAAGGTGCACTGAAAAAGCATTTTAGTTGGTCACATATGGGACTAACAGTCAACTGACTGACTGCAATCTGGGAAAGTGGGAACACAGGCTCCAACACACACTTTTAAAATAATCAATTCTAAACTCAGAAAAACTAATGCCTGTGGGTGCAGCTGTCAACACAACTGCACCTATCTGAAGGGTTAAACTTCTTTTTTTAGAAACCATTTTGAGAGTTAGAATGGGTTGCGGGGTTTGAAAATGTTTTTGTTCATGTATTTTTACTGAAGCAAAGTCTGGTAAAGTGTGGCAGGATTTCAGATGAAGACAAGAAAACTATACACAACAGCTTGTCAGTATGTGCATGTTAAGACGCAACTTGGAGAAACATTCAAAACGGCTCTCACATGCAAGGTGTCTTTCAGGATAGTCAATTTCTCAAATTCATAGTGGAATGTAACTGGCTTTAAAGGTCTAGACAAAAAACAAGAGTACCGAATTAAAATAAGTATAAGGAGCAAATAATGTGCATCTGGGTAGAAATGAACATGTGACTGAAAGGATTTCAGGCTGGGCATTGTGGGGGAAAAAGGAAAACTAGAGTAATACTGACTGTGAGAGGGGCTCCAAAAGTTACAGAACTGGGGGTGGTGCGAAAAAAAAAAGAAGATGGTAGATCTGTGGTAGTATTTAATTTATTTATTGACATTTGTTAACCGGGTTTGTCCAACTGGGCTTACTGAGGAGAAATGTTCCAGTAGTACATTTTTAAACAAGTACAATTTTAAACAATATTGATATAATAGCAGTTATAGCAAAACGATGCACATATATTGGGTTACATGCATAAAGTACAAGCTGCATTAAAAAGAAGCTTAGTAACAATTTTACACCAATATAGTTCAATAGGTCAGCAATAATTTGTTTGTATAAAATTATGCAAATGCATAGTAGACACATTGGAGAGAGAGAAGTGCAACAGTTAAGGGGTTATTGGCAAGAAGGATCATTATGCTGGCATGCAGTTTATATTTCACTAAAAGTACTACTCTGGAGCAAAAGAAAATTGTGAGAAATTATTATTATTTTTTTTTGAGTAGGGGCTGGAACCAGATTTGCAATAGTGAGGATCCATCAGGGGAGCCAGACAGATGAATTCAACACAACAGGGCAGATTTCTGAAGTAGTATATTACAATACTTAGCACAGAAGATATGAATTCAATACAAGGAACTCAAAACAAAATTTACATATTTCCCCACAACATAACAGAGCTAAACTGGACAAAAATTACATTCCACAGCAGCAAACATTTAACTGAAAGCTTAAAGATTCAAAGTAACTATGCCAGACAGTGCACCAATAAAAACTAAGATAAAGATGCAAGGTAATAATGTAAAAGTGAGACACTGGTGCTTTCCTAAGAATGAGTGATGGATACAATTTGAATTACTAGGGAAAACATTATTTCAGGAGGGATAACTAGTAACTGGGACTGTGATGATCCGAGGTAATGTCAGAAAAGCTAGATGGAGTTTTGCAAAGAATTGTAACATTTGTAGATCAAACTGATTTGTACAGTTGCTGGTGTTAAAAATGCATTTGTAAAGCTGCTTGTGTTAAAAATGTACAAACAGTGGGTCCTGCTGGACAGAAAAGAAATGCTCCTGTATGCCAGACTGTACTGCAACTGTTCAAATGAATATATTGTAGTGGAGGATACTGGAAGAGAGAAGGTTAATCTCAGTCCAGCCAACTATGAAAACATGTCTGAAATTAAATTACCTGGTTTAGGCTATAAAGATTGGATCTCGGGTCAGATTGCAAAAAAAAAAGTCTGTGAAAACAAGGACTAGGTATCCTGCTGTACTGTCCTTAGTAGTGCACCAATTGCTACCCTGCAAGGGTTGGAAGTGTTGAAATGGTTTTATAGCTTCCAGATGCTGCAACATCTTAGCAAAGCTGTGTGTGTGTATTTTGACATATGTGCTAGATTGTGGCTCAGCTTCTAATCAGGAGGATAGTGTGAGAACCACAATCAGATGACCAGATGTGATGTCATTCTATAGCCAGCACTGAAATTATTTTAGATCAATTAGTGAGAGAGGCGACAACTCAGCAGTCTGTTTGTGAAACTGACAAAGTACCACCACTCACCCACTTTATCTTGCCTTGCTCTGGTAAGGGAACTACGGAACAGTCATTCTTTAGACCAGGAAGATCTGGTGAGATTGGTTAAGTACTGTTTTTCTGCATCTATGTGAACCTTTCTATCTGCTACTTTTAATACTTCCTGTGAAACTCTGGTTGTTGTGTCTTTCGGCTTATGGGGGGTCGCCACAGCAGATCTCCAGTCAGCTAATGTTTGGTAGTGGATTTTTACATGCAGAGTTACCAGCCCTGGTGAACAACCTTCAACGAAGGCACGCCCATTCACGCATGCCTCCACACAGAAGATGCTCTAGCTGAGAATCGAACACGACAATGTCTTGCTGTGAGGCGACAATGCTACCGCAGCACCACTACCGCGGTCTGTGACACACTCTGGTGATTATTGTAAATAGATATTCAGTATTTTCATGTTTTTTTATTATTTACTATTGAATATATTTAAACTTTTCATAGCAGCTAGTCTTTTAGAGAATATTTTAACCTTGGTACAGCAGTAGCATTGTTACCTCACAGCATGAGGTTCTCCCGTTAGATTCTCGGCTGGAGTGCCTTCTGTGTGGAGTTTGCATGTCCTCCCCGTGGTAGAGTGGCCTCCAAAAGACGTGCGTGAATGTGAGTGCCTTCGCTGAAGATCGGGCGTCGGGCTGGCAACTCTGCACCATAAAAATCGACTGCCAATCATTAGCGGACCGGAGTTCCGCTGTGGCGACCCCTAACTGGGAAAAGACAAAAAGACAAACAAACAACAAAAGTACTTATATTTGGTGACACTGTGGCCATTCCTGAAAGCCCTGCTGTTTGGTCAACATTAACACTGGTATTGGTATTAATTTCACTCAGTATAATTGGGTACCCTAGTAAGAGCCTTAGAGTGGCTGGCTGGTGGCAGTGGAACTAAATTATACCAGCTATGCCACTTGTGCTAGCCTTTCCCAGGTGTGTGTGTGTGTGTGTGTGCACAAATCAAATCTCAGTGTGTGTGTGTGTGTGTGTGTGTGTGTGTGTGTGTGTGTGTGTGTGTGTGTGTGTGTGTGTGTGTGTGTGTGTGTGTCAACTACTTGAAACAGGGACACAGAGCACTCGATTCTGCAGAGAAAAAAAGAGTGGCGTTAGTTGGGGCCTGAAGAGGAAAACCCAGCCCTAGGACTGAGTGTGCTCCCTATGTGCTCTTAAGGGAAATTGTGCTTGGTGCAGAGAGCTGCTTCTGGAAATGAAGGCTTCAAGTGAACGTCTCCCACCAATGTCAGTGGCTAGGATTGAGGCTCCTTGATTACTGGCCCAGAGGGACGTCACACGGATAAAATAAAAATAGTTTAAAACACAGTGGGGAAAAAAGAAGAAAGATATGGAAAAGTTGTAGCAAAAAATTTTAGAGGGCTTGACCATGCATTACAGAAAAGAGGCATCTAACAGAGGAGCAACAGCAAAGTGTTAAAGGGAAAACAAGGAGTATTTGGATAATACGCACAAGTGCAAAAACAAAACAAAAAAGGCAACCCAATTCCATAAAGCATAAGCACAAGGACCTGAACCTGGACAAAAAGAGAAAGCTAGAGAGAAACTTAGGAAGCTTATGACAAGAAAAACAACCAACCAGAGATCTTACAGACGTACTAGACATATTTCAGAAAGTTTATAAAAGTTTGTATAAGGTGAGGAGTGAGAAACCCATATAGGCACAATGAAAGACAATCATGCCAAGGTTAGAAGATGAAGCTTAATTAATATGAAATATAAAAATAGGGTTGCATAAATCAAAAGCGAAGTCTCCAGAAACTGACAGTATTTCTGTAGAGAAACAGAGGTCAAGATGGATGAAACTAATACAGACTGTTTAAATATTTTAAAGGAGATGTAAAGGAGGATTACTAGCATCTTAACAGAAAGCTGTGGTGGCTGTATTACTTGAGTAAAGACTCTTCAGCTCCATCATCACATAGGTCTGTTTCAGTTTTAAACTACTGGTTATATCTAACCTAGCTAAAGCAAGGGTATTTAAAAAAAAGTGAAAAATGATCAGTGTGGTTTTGTAGAGGGAATCTGACAATGTTGACAGAACAATGATGATCCAGAGAGAAGCAAAGTTTGAGACAATACTACTAATGTTGGTGGGATGTTGGTGGGACTTGATGCAGAGAAAGCATTCAATAGAGTCAGCTGGAATTTTAAGGCTAGGGTAATGTTAGCATTTGTATCCTCTGATATGATAAAAGGGAACAAGGATATATAAAGGGTTAGAGGAAAGTTTTAATATGGGATGGTTCTTTGACCATCTGATTTTCTTTTTATTTACAGCTGATGGAAAAAATAAAAATAAGGTAGTCACATATTCAAGAACTACAACGGTGGTCAAGAAAAGTTAGTTTTATTTGCAAATATTTTGTACTTGATAAATCCAGAAAAGGATGTCAGTGTTGTGGAACACTGAAGGAGTGTTGAGTCTTTTTGGAATATAAAATAAAACTGGGTGGGAGGTTGGCATAATAGGTACAGACACAAGGTGCAGGATTGGATTCTCACATGGGGTAATTGGCTAGGCTTAAAATGGCCCACAAGGGCAGCTAGCCTAGTACTAATCTATGAACCTATGAAAGATATAAATGAACAAAAATAAGCAAAGGCTATCAAACTAATTAAGTACCCATGCATGAACTGGCTCAGCAAAACCCATACTTAAGGGGATACGAAGACTAAACTGCATAGACTGAAAGGGATTCTATTGCAGCTAAGGATGTGTGTGAAGAAGCTAAACAAATAGAAAAACTAAGAAACCGGAAGCTCTTTTTTATGGGTACTGACAAAGTACAAGCAGTGAAAATGTTTTTTTTTAGCACACTCATCTTGTGTAAAGGTCAGGCATATACAGAGTAGAAGCTGTAGCCAATAAGAACTGAAGGAATTCATTTTGGATTGAAAAAGG
Source organism: Protopterus annectens (assembly GCF_019279795.1). Taxonomy (NCBI): domain Eukaryota; kingdom Metazoa; phylum Chordata; order Ceratodontiformes; family Protopteridae; genus Protopterus; species Protopterus annectens. Next base: position 846,326,020 of record NC_056725.1, read on the forward strand.
AAAAAAGTTAGTGGGATAAGCAGATTGTTTAAATAGAAGGAGGTTACTTGAGATCATCTGATCTCAAAGGTACTTCAGAGCTACACACAGTTAAGCATCATATTTGCAACTTGAGAACATTATAAATCAAAATGGAAAAATAATGCTGATGAAATAGTGGCGTCTGAGAGACAGTAGGACTTTGGATGCCAAGTGCTTATGGAAAACAAACAGAACATTAAATGCACAAAGTAGCAGAAAGTATTCCAAGAACCAAGTGCAGGAATGGAGAAAGGAGATTTTACCAATAAATGCCTACAAAGAGGAGTATAGAAAATATGCAGTAGGGTGCTGAAAATTTACTGCAAGAAATTAAAGGAACCAAGGCACTGGGAGAGTAATTCAATAGGGAAAGATAACCAAGTGGGATGAAACTACACAGACGCTTGAATTGCAGGTTACAGACTGCCTTCCCAATCAGGGATTGATAACAGTATAGGCAAAAAGAAAGGGACAGCACAGAGATAAGTGGGGGAAAAAACAAACAGCTGCAGTAGTTTTTTTTAGTAAAGTCTAGAACAGTAGCGGATATTAAAAGGGAATAATCAGTAGGGTGCATAAACTACTGCATGATGGCCACTTAGAGATGGCAGAGTACACTGTAAATTGCCTTTTTATTTTCTTTTCCAATGGAACAAAAGGAGAAATCTGCAAGACTCCTACAGACTATCCAAATAGTGGAATTATATGGTTTTCTGGAATACATGAATAATACGACAGTTTTTGATCTTTTCTCATGAAATAAGTAGGGATAGAATAGCTTATTTGGAAGTATTATTGGAAAAGGACTAAGAAAAGAAGCAATATATTGCAAAAATACATCGCAAGGAGGGCATTTTCTAATAGTTTTCTTTTTTTACACTGATAGCGCACATCCATACCACCAGAAAGGACGAGTAGTGAAAGGGCAATTGGTACGTGCGGCTAGAATGGTGACAAGGGAAGAGGACTTTGAAAAAAGAATGTGATTTTATGAGGTCTCCATTTTTAAAAAAAAGGAGGGAACCCAGAGAAGCTAGTTGAGAACTTGATAAG